>NW_027556098.1:313757777-313977777 GCF_003287225.1 Phascolarctos cinereus | reverse complement strand
CAGAGGCCATCTGTCTAAGCCAATCCCCTCATTTGACAGATGATAATAACAATAACAACCAGCATTTATACGGCCCAGGACTTCTTAACCCTATTTGTATTATTGGACCCCTCTGGCAGCCTGGTGCAGCCTATAGAACCCTCTCAGAAGGTTTTTAAATTCATAAAACAAAATATATAGGATTATAAAGGAAACTAATTATACTGAAATAGTTATCGTAATATTAAAAATGTATGAAATATTGATTATATTTAATTAGCTTATTCAATTACATATTAAATATATACATATAATATAAAAACACAAGTTCACAGACCCCAGGTTAAGAGTCCTTGATATAGCGCCTTAAGGTTTGCAAAGTGATTTACATGTGCTATCTTGTTTGATGCGCTCTAAGCTACCATCCTGGTCAGGATAGAATGCCTGGCCTGGAGTCATGAAGACTTGAGTTCCAATCCAGCCTCACTTACCAGCTGTGTGACCTTGGGCAAGTCACTTAACCTCAGTTTCCTCATCTGTAAAAATGAGCTGGAGAAGGAAATGGCAAACCCCTCCAGTATCTGCCAAGAAAACCCCAAATGGAATTGGACTCACTGTGATACCTAATTCGCTGTGTGACTTGGAAGACATTCACCCCCACTCCAGGACCTCCTCCTTCCTCTGGAGGATGACTGCCTATTCAGGGCTCCTTTTGGCCGTGAACCCAGTTGCTTCCCTGGAAATGAAGGACTGGGAGGATTGATGGGGGAATGGGGTCTGGCTCCAAAGTGAACAATCTTAGTAACAAGGAGGGAGAGGGGTACAGAGGAAGATACACAGAGGAGACTGGGAAGTAACCAGACAAATTGATGGCTCCAATTCACCCATTATCCTGTCTGGGTCCTCAGCTACCCTCCAAACAGCTTGCTGGGCTTTGAAGAGAGTCACATTTGAATTCCAGGCCTGCTACTGAGCCAATATGTAATCCTGACCAAATCACTCCCCCCTCTCTGGGCCTCAGTTTCTCCATTGCAAGATAGGGAAGTCAGGGCTAAACATAGAACCATATGGCATCATGGTATAGTAGAGAAAGGTTGGAATTAGAAGATCCAGGTTCGAATCTCACTTCAGATGATTCATAACTGTGTGGCCCTGGACAAGTGACTTAACTCCCACTGGATCTCATTTTCCTTATCTATGAAATGACATGGTTGGGCTCAAAGATCTCAGTTCTAAATCTATGATTCTGTGACAACTAGATAGAGATAGATGACATAGATGGAACATTTATTAAGCACTTACTGTATGCCAGAAACCATAACTAGACATTTTTGTATTTGTGGTAAGAGACATGAAATGCAAAAAAGACACCCCAAGGTTGAGCACTACTTAGGTGGCTTTGGGTGAGTAGGTGGGGTAGAGATAGACTTAAGGAGCAGTCGTCTGGGGTATGGCCACCCAGAGATACCTCAAGGCCTCTGCCGGGGAAGCCACTACTGAGGTTGAGAAGCCAGGTCAAGTTAGAAAGCTTACCTGGGGTGCAGCAGAGCGATTACGGAGAGAGGAAACACACTATCTAGTTTTGCTTTTTTTTAATTCTTGCTAACTAGGTCCTAAGCTGCTTAGGAGTATAATGCTGTTAGCACTCTGAATTTTGGTACCCTAGGACAAAGCCCCAGTGGCTCTGCCCTAGTTATGGGACTGACCAGATGAGCTCGGTCTCTTCCAACTTTGACAAGCTCCGTTCTGTCTCAGGCCCTGGGTATCTCTGGATCTTTTATTCACTAATGAGGAAGAAGAGTCTACTTGTTTATCTATGATTAGTTCACGCTGTCCTAGTTGTCTGACAGGCAGGCCCAGAGCTGGAGCTCAGGCTCCCAGGATAGGGGCAGAAGGGGACGCCAGCATGACGACAGTGAAGCAGCCTGGATTTGGAGTCAGAAGACTTGGCTAGAGGCCCAGTTCTGCTGTGTGACCTAAAGTGTATCGCTACCACTTTTTTTTTTTTTTTGGTTGGGCAGTGGGGGTTAAGTGACTTGCCCAGGGTCACACAGCTAGTAAGTGTTATGTGTCTGAGGCTGGATTTGAACTCAGGTCCTTCTGAATCCAAGGCCGGTGCTCTATCCACTGCACCACCTAGCTGCACCCCCCCTACCACTTCTTAGTGGGACACCTTCAACAAGTCCCTTCACCTCTCTGGGCCTCAGCACCCCAGCCTCAAATTCAAAGGCTGGACTAGCTCTCCCAGATCCCTTCCAGGCCCCAGAGCTTATGTGGGTCACACCCTCCTCCTCTTCAAAGCTCTCCTCTTCAAAGCTCGGCCTGCTCCAGGGTCTCCTTACTGCCTCAGGTGACCTCCAACCTCCCCATCCCCCAAACCCTGTGAAGGAACCTCAGCTCTAGGGGCTGGAAAAACTGAGCCAGGAGGCAACTTGATCCTTCATTGTCCCAGCCAGGCCCCACAAGTACCCTGGGCCTAGCCTGTGGTTCAGGTTACACCTCGTGGTGGGAGGGGAGGGAGATCAGCCCAGTCCCCGAAGGGGGTTTCCACATGCCAGCTGAAGCCAGATCCTTCCTTCCCCACTCCCTGCCTACATCTGGAAGGCAAAGGTAGAGGGGCCTGCCTCTACTTCTGTCTCCAAACACTACGGGAAGGACTGAGTTAGACTCTGGAAAGGACTTCCTAAGGGAGAAATAGTAGCTCCAAAGGCCACAGAGACTATAAACAGACCTTTTAATTAGGCTCTAAATGGGTATTTATGACCACAGTCTGCCCCCCTTATTATAGACCATCTTACCCTAACTATCCCAGCCCACACTTCCTGCCTAATGAAGCCTCATGTTCCACTCCTCCATCTAGGATAGGGCTTTTGTCCATGTCACACACAGATGCCCGAATGGTCTGCGCCCGTGGCTGCTTGCTGCAGAGTCTTACACTTTATATAAGGCCTGTTGGCTGGCTCACAAAGCCTGGAACTGTTTGCAGAACCTAGCATTATTCCAAGAGCCTACTGACCCTATGCATGACCTCAAGGCTAATACTAGAAGAGTCTTGGACTATTCTCAGAGCCTGAAGCCTGGAACTGTTTGCCTGCTTGGCTACCATAGGCTTAGAAGCATTCTTAGGGCCCATATGGCTATTTGCAAAACTCCTGCCTATTCAGCCACCCTCCCTCAATGTCCTCCCAGACCCTAGTTCAGAAGCCTCAGGTGCTCTCTGAGTAAACAAAGAAATCCTCGAGCTCCGCATACTTGGGGCAGTGGGCCTCACACAGGCCCTCCCCTCCCCTTTGAAAGAAGCCAGGCCCTTCTGGCCTCCCTTCAAATCACCCTCCCCAGAGAACTGCTCTGTTACCCCAGCTGCACTTCTACTCAGTCCTCTCTCCTTCGTGCACTCAAGTCTCACCTCTGCCTCTGAGAAGGCCTTGTTTCCTTCAGCTCTGCTCCCACAACCCCTTCCTACACGAAGCCTTTCCTGATTCATGCCAGCTGCTAGGGCCCTCCCCCTCAAAAAAATATATCTTGTAAATTTTTATATTGTATAGATATTGTATATTGTATTTTTTATGTTGTGTAAGATATACACAACTTTATATTATATGGATGTATACATACACACAATATATATTTTGTGCATATATGCTATAAATACATATTTATGTTTATTACTTCCCTGCCCCCCCCAAATGAAAGTTCCTTCCCTTAAGGAGCTTAGTAGAGTGCCTGGCACATAGTAGGTGCTTAATAAATGCTTATTGCTTAACCGATGTACTGATGAAGCCACGGCTTTCCCTCAGACTAGGGACTCTCTACGAGAAAAGGCCATATATCTTCTGGGAGGGGGCAGGGTGTTGCATAAAAACCAGAATTACAGCGTAAAGGGGACTTATGAATCATTTAGTTCAATCCTGATATTTTCCAAAGGAGGATTCAGGGGTCCCAAGAGGAGAAGGGGCTGGCTCAGGGTCACACTGCAAGTCAGTGGCAAAGGACTTGAACCCCAAAACCCCAGAGGTGTCAAATTTGGGGTCTGTAAAACTCTCCAGTGCAGACAGACTCCGACTAAAATATAATTGGGAAATGTTTAACAAAACAAATAAAATAAAAATACATAACACAATACAATAATAATACAGTAACAAAATACAAAAATAAATATACAACACAGGTAATGTTAACTTATGGTTCTCTACATCTATATGCTACCTGCAGGGATCAGTTTCTATTTGAAGTAGATTTGGGGGGTGGGGGAAGACCCCTATCTAGACCCATATCTAGAACATTGGCTCCACATTTTAGGAAGGTCACTGGTCAATGAAGGCAAGACCAGAGGAGGATGACCTATATGGAGAAGGTACTAGAAGCCAAGGCCAAATGAAGGTTATCATTTGGATCAACTGGAGATGTTGAGTATCACAGCGCAGGGCTGGAAGCAAGTGGGGAACAACTGCAGAGAGAGTTTCCAGTGCATGGAAAACCTTCCTGGGATTCACCAGTGGAAAAGTAAAATGGGCTGTCTCAGAAGGTAGTGAGCTCCCTATAACTAGAGTTCTGCAAGCAAAAGCTTAATGAACACTCCATAGAGATCAGAGGATCATAGATCTGGACCCGAAAAGAAATTGAGGCCATAGTCTAAACCCCCTTGTTTTACAGATGAGGAAACTGAGGCTTAGACTATGAATGAGGCCATTAACATTTGATGAATTGAATTGAGTCCCACATTCATCATCATCCAATCTTTCAACAGGTGAGACAGGAGAGTCCTGGACTTGGGAAGTGGCGAGGCGGTTCAGGAAACCAGGATTCTAGTCCTCCACGACTCACTCTGGGACCATAGGTGAGACTCTTCCTCTCTTGGCCTTCATTTCCAACCCTAAGAAATGGAGGACTCATAGGATCAGAGACCTAGAACAGGAGGGACCTTAGAGGTGATTCTAATCCCATTAAGGTCATACAACTAGTTAATGATAGAACTGGTTCAGAATTAGGTTGTCTGGTTCGAAATCCAGCCCTTTTCCCACTGCCTCTTTCCTGCTGCCTCAGACAGAGGACCTGGGCTTAAATCCTAACTCTGTCACTGACTACGTGACCCTAGTCCAGTCTCTGACTCTGTTTCCTCCCCTCCAAAATGAGAGCTTGGACACCAGATGGTGTATCAGGTTCCTTGCAGCTCTTGGGAGGGATGGTTTACCTCTGGTCAGGGCAGCTCACAGGTTTCCAGAGTTAGCTTGGCACCCTCCCTCCCCAACCCAGATTGCTTTCTCCTCTAGGAACTGGGTGGGGATTTTAAACTTCTGAGAAAAAGAGGAGGAAGGAAATGAAAGTACTTGGACAGCGGAAGAGGGGAGGAAGGGTTGGGCAGTCAGGGGCCCAGGTTCTACTACCTCACTGGGCCTGAAGAGCCCAGCAGTGACTTGTGTGGAGGAAGAGATGGGGCCCTAATCATTGTGCTGCCCCCACCAAAGAAGTGTTCTACAAGAAGGCCAGAAGTCATTTGCTGATTACCCAATGTTTGGGGTTATCTGGATCACTGCTCCTTTCCCCTAAGCACCATGTGGCATATGGCAGATGGCCAGCAAAAGGGCCCTCTGAAGAGCAGGAAGAGTGACATAGGCCTGACGTTAAGGGCTCTCCACGATCAAGTGCCACCCTAACTTTCCAGCTTTCTCTCATACCTTTCCCCTTCAGGAATTCTATAGTTCCTCTAAACTAGACCATTCTAGGTCCTCCAAGCTTGCCCTGTACATTCCTGCTTCCATGATTTTGTTCTTGATGCCTGGAATAAACTCTTTCCCCCTTTTCACTTTCTGAATTCCTATCTCTCCTTTAAATCCAACTTAAATGCTACCTCCTCCAGGAAGTTTTCTGTGATCTTCCAGTGGTACAGTGGATTTGAATTCAGAGCACCTAGATTCAATCCTCCTGTTACTACTTAGCATAAGCCTTTTCTAGAATCTGGACCTCAGTTTCCTCATCTCTAAATAAGAGGGTTGGATGAGATAGCTAAAGCCCTTCTTAGCTCTGACTTTCTGTGCTCTATGTTCCAAGGCCTAAATCTAATTCTGTAATTCTATGACCTCACTTTTGCTATACACTTATCAGGTAACATTGTGGATTTCAGTTTTCTGTGTGGGTATCTTAAACCCCTCCAAGGCTGGAAGCTCCTTGAGAGTAGGGACTATTTCATATTTAAACTTTGTATCTCCCCAGCTCAAAGCACCATTAATAAGGCTATTAATAAATATCTGTTGAGTTGAATTGAGTCTCACACTTCATCTTCCAATGTTTCAACAAGTGAGGCAGCGGAGTCTCAGACTTGTAGTGGTGATGGTGGTGGGGAGTCAGGAGATCAGAGTTCTGGTCCTGGGTCTGCCACAGACTCACTTTGGGACAACAGGCAGGACCCTTCCTCTCCTGGCCTCCATTTCTACCTCTAAGAAATGACAGGAATCATAGGACTACAGATCTAGGACTGGAAGGGACCCTAGGGTGACTCTAGTCCAACTCCTTCATTTTACAGTGAGGGAAACTGAGGCCCAATGTGACTGGGCCACGAAGTCCTTCTCCAGGAATGGTTTCAAAAAAACCTGGGAAGACTTACTGATGCAAAGCAAAGTGAGCAGAACCAGGAGAACATTGTACACAGTAATAGCAGCATTGTAATGGCTGACTATGAAAGACTTGAGGGGCAGCTAGGTGGCGCAGTGGATAGAGCTCCGGCCTTGGAGTCAGGAGGACCTCAGTTCAAATCCAGCCTCATACACTTGACAAAGACACTAGCTGTGTGACCCTGAGCAAGTCACTTAATCCCAATTGCCTCAACAAAAAAGCAAAAAAAAAAAAAAAAGACTTGGTTACACTGATCAACACAGTGATCCAAGACAGTTCCAAGGTCTCATGATGAAACATGCTATTCACTTCCAGAGACAGAACTAATGAATTCTGAGTGCAGACTGAAGCATGCTTTCGTTTTACTTTCTTTTTCTTTTTTGAGGGGTGGGGAGCAATGTGGCTAATATAGGAATGTTTTACATGATTTCATAAGCATAATGGGTATCATCAAATTGCTTACTTTCTTAATGGGTGGGGGAAGGGCTGGAGGGAGGGCATTTGGAGCTCAAAAACATTTTGAATGTGATAAATATGAATGAATAAACATGAACAAAGATAGAGCTATCTATCTAGACATCTAGTCTAGCCTCATCATTTTGCAAAGGAAGACATGAAGCTGAGAAAGGGGAAGGAACTTGGCAAAGTTCACGTAGGAAGCCGGTAGGAGGAGTCAGGTCTAGAAAGAGGAAGCAGCTGGAGGACTCAGCCACTCTCCCCCCACTTCTTCTTTCCTCAGCTTCCTGTATCTTCCATCATTTTGAAGGGACACGGTGTCATTGACAGAGGGGTGACATCTTCCTTTACCCAGCCTAGGAACTGAACAGCATTTGACTGTATAGTCAGAGATTCCCCCATAAATCCTTCTGAAATCCAAACTGCTTCTTCTCCCTCCTACTCAAAGGAGTACTCATTTCCCCACACCCATCATCGGCTCAGAATCTGCCATAGCTCCCTAAGACACTTGGGTAACAGTCTAGATTCCTCTACCTGGCATTCAAGGCTCCTCAGTGTGACCCCAACCTCCCATGTTTCAGCCTCATCTCCCTTTGGACTTTATCCCCCTTCCCCTATATTTAGGCAGGTTCTCCCCTCCTCTGAAAGCTAATTTTTCCTTTCTGTCCCAGTATTAGCTATGTTTAAATAAAAAGAGTCCTTGCTTTGAGGTCAACGGACATGGCTCTGACCTTAGGCAGGTCACTTCTCTCTCCCTTTTCTCTCTTTTGAAGCAGCTAGGTAGTACAATGGATAGAGCACTGGCATGGAGTCAGAAAGACCTGAGTTAAAATCCAGCCACATAACCCTTCTCAGCAATATAAGGATCTAAGACATCTCCAAAGGCCTCATGATGAAAATGGTATCCACAAATAAGAAAGAACTATGGAGTTTGAACGCAGATTGAAGCATACTATTTGCTATTTTTTTTCTTCTGTTGTGTTTTGTTTTCTCTTTCTGGTGGTCCATCCTATTGGTTCTAATCCTTACTTAGAACATCATGTGAAAATATGTTTAATAGGAATGTATTTGTATAGCCTATATCAGGTGGCGTGCTGTCTTGGGGAGGGAGGTGGGGAAGGAGGGGGAGAAAAATTTTAAACTCACAAGCTTATGGAAGTGATTGTTGATAATTCAAAATAAATTAAATTTTTTTTAAAAAAAGAAAAGAACCTCCCCCAAAAATAAAATAAAAAATCCAGCCACAGACCTTTCTTTGTTGTGTGAGACTGAGCAATTCATTTAATTTTTGTCTGCCTCAGTTTCCTCAACTGTAAAATGGAAATAATAATAGCACCTACCTCCCAGGTTTGTTGGGAGAATCAATCTGTAAAGTACTTATGCAGTTCCTGGCACACAGTAGGAGCTTAAAAAATGCTTGCCCCTTTTCCTCCTCTCTATGAGCATCAATTTCCCCATCTGTAAAATGGGAGAGAATAAGTCCTTGCTCTTCCTTCAAAGAGAATGGATAGCTACATGAATGCCAGAAGGTAGTCTTCGAAGCCAGTCTCCTCTGGGGAAATATCTCCTCGCAACAGTCCACAATAAATGCTTCTCCCACTTTGGCATAATGATGGAAAGAGCTTTGCTGAGTGATCTTAGACAAGTCCACCCCTCTTTCTGAGTCTCAGTTCTTTTTTCTGTAAATCGATGGAGCCGGATGAGCTGCTAAGACCCTTTACCAACTCTGTTGTCCTGGTCCAGGGGGCTGCCAAGAATATTCAGTCATTCTACAACCAACTTTCTGAGGGCTCAGTCATCATTTAACACAGAAGATCACAGGACTTAGGGCAGAAGAGGCCATTACAACCTTCATTATACAGATGAGGAAACTGCAGTGATTTGCTCAAAGTCACCTGGCTAATAAGTGAGTGATAGAATGAAGATTTGAACCCAGGTCCTTTGATACAGAATTCATGCTTTCTACCATACTTAGGTGACATCTTAAGGAACAGCAAGACTGGTCTCTTAAAGCACCTGGCCTCACCCCTCCAACTGAGGACAGTGTCTCTCTGTTCTACATGCCTCTGTTTCCCCATCTGCATCCATCCCAATGACCACCCTGATCCAACCACCCCCGAGACACAGATAGTTGGCAAATAATCCCTTGCTTTGAACCATGGACAACAAACAGAAAATCGATGGAAAAAATGAAAGAAGCAACCAACCAATAGAAAATTTCAGGTTAATATAAAGAGAGAAACAATCTGTCTCCTGGCAACTCAGGCTTAACTAGGCCAGTGGGGGGTGATGAGGAGGGGGGAAGCTCTCCTGACCAGAGTCCCGTGGAATGGACACATGAAGACCTTATGAGTAGTGGCGCTTCTTCTTGCACATATAGCTGCTTTCCCTCTCACTCTGGGGTCTCCCTGAGAGAGGAAACTATGCCCCCCTCCCCAGCTGGAGAGTTCCCTGGGGGTCATAGGGCTGCTGCTCTCCCCTTTAGACTGATGGCTCCCTCCAGAGAGAGGAGCCCACGTCTCTCACTTTCTCCACAGCTACTCAAATATTTGAACACAGACGATTATCTCTATAAATCAGCTATTCTCCAGCCTTCTCCTCTTCTTTCAGTGGATTTTTCCAGTTCTGTCCTCATCCTGGTCACTCTTTTACTGAACTCTCTCCAAGTTTGTTAATGTCTCATGGTAAATGTGGCTCTAGAACTGAGGTGGCTGGACCCAAACAAAGGACAGCAGGACTCTTATCTTCAGTCTGGGTCTAGACACTTAGCTTTTTTCTAACATCCCACTAGCCTTTCAGATAGTCAGCCTGGGCTGGTGGCTGGCTAAAACCACTCAGGTCATTTTCATCCTTCTAACATCTATTTTGGGTAGTTGATTTTTTGAATCCAAGGGTAGTACTTTACATTAATACAGTTTATATTTCCTAAGAGACAAAATTGACTCTGGCTATTGTGGGAATCTCTCTGGTGGTCAGTCAGAACCTGAAATTTAAGATTTCTCCCTGTGGAGGTGGGGATGGCTGGGGGGGGGAGGGGACAGAAAATATTTTTCTATATTCCCAGCCTTCAGGAGTCTCCTCTAGGGAAAATACCCTATCTTTTAGCCCAACTCTCTTACATGTCTCTGCCTCTTCCTAACTTAGCTAACACCATATTTGGATGTCACTTTACCTCAATGGAACTGTTTTCCCCATCTCTAAAATGGGGATAGTAATTCTCATACAACTTTATAAGCTTAGAGAAATAGGGACTATTATCTTCCGGGCCTTGGTCTCCCCCTCTGTAAAAGAGGCCAGTCACCCCCATTCTGCCACATCCTCCCTTGGCCGTAGTGAGAGTCATCACACAGTAGTCACGGGAGCTACTTTCCAAATTCTGACTTCTCAGCCTCCTCATTTAGCCTCAAGAAACCCAGGCTCTTTTCAATAAGCCCGAGTCTCTAGCATTATCAGAAAGACAAAATCTGCTGTCAAAAACTGGGAGACCTAAGTGTGCATTCTGGCTTCATCATTAATCACTGTGTGACCCTGTGGAAGCCAGTTCCTCTCTGGGCTACAATTCCTTCTTCTGTAAAATGGGGGCAGCCCCTGTGCTATCTATCTAGCTCATGGGACTATTGTGTAAAAAGTGTTTTGCAAAGCTTAAAGCATTTGGGAAATGGAAGCTGCTGCTACTATTTTGACCCTCAATTTCCTCATCTCTTGTAAGAGTGATGATACCTGCACTACATACTTCACAAGGACAGTGGGTAAGGCTCAAAGGAGACAAAAGAGACAGTGTCTATAAAATGCACATCATTTCTGCCTGAGTTTTCACCTCTTCCAGGAAGCCTCCTCAGATAGATCCCACCGGAAGTCATCTGGTCTGAGTCCTTCGTTGGATAAAGGAAGGCACTGAAGGGACTTTGCTAAGGTCTCACGCTCAAGTAAATATTTCACCTGAAGGTATTTCCAAAGGAGTAACTTCAGGCCCAGGGCAGTCTTCAAACAGTCTCAAAGCCTCCCAGCCACAGGACAGTCCAGTCCCTAGAACCTTCAGTGGGGGCTGTTGCTAAGAACACAGGGGCTTCAGGACACACCCTCCCCTTCCCAGGACCTTAGGGAGTTTTCAGAGCCAGGAAGCCGACATCCTTCGGGAAACTGGGGGACTTCCAGAGGAGACTGGGAAATAACCCAACAGAGGAGCAGGTGGGAGATGGGAACAAGAGAGACTCATGGAACCCACAACAGGCCCGGTAACCACAGACCATCAGTGTCCAAACCACAAAATGTCAGAGCTTGCAGGGAACGGACAGCATCGAATCGAGATCATCAGCTGGAGAAAATGGAGCATCAGAGCTGGAAGAGCGCTTCCAGACTAAAAGCAAATGAGCATCATAGTAAGGGACCCCCTCATCCTTGTTGTTCAGGCTCTCTGTGACTGTTTGGGCTTTTCTTGACAAAGATACCGGAGTGGTTTGCTATTTCGTCCTCCAGCTCATTTCACAGATAAGGAAACGGAGACAAACAGGGGCTAGTGACTTGCCCTGGGTCACGCAGTTAGTAAGTGACTGAGGCCAGAGTTGAACTCACAAAGAGGAGTCTTCCTGACTCCAGGACTCAAGGGGCCACCTCAGGCCTCATCAAATCCAACCCTCTCATTTTACAGATGAAGAAACAGACCTGGGGAATTTCAAATGACTTGTCCAAGGTCACAAGGGTAGTATCTGAGGAATGATTTGAACCCAACTCCTCTGATTTCCCTCCAGAGTCTGTGCTCTTCCTCCTGTACCACTAGCAAGCAAGGGTCCCTCTGGTCCTACCTCCTTATTTTACAAAGTACATGGGGGAACTGAGACAGGGAGGTAAATGATTTCCCCAAGGTCATATGGATGGTCAGTGGGAATCTCTTCCTCAGGGCTTCTTAACCACAGGTTCATGAACTTGGAATGTGTGTGTGTGTGTGTGTGTGTGTGTTCGTACTATTTCAATATACGGTTTCCTTGCTAATCCTGTGTATTTTATTTTAGACATTTGACAATATTATTCTGAAGGAACCCATAGGCTTCACTAGATTGTTGTTAAAGGGGTCTATGACAAACAAGATTAAAACCCCCTGCTCTAAATGCAGACCCCAGGTATTCCCCCCTCCCCCCAAGGGCATTCTTATCACACACACACACACACACACACACACACACACACACACACACACACACACACACACACACACATTCTGCTGTCTCAAAGGAGAAGTCTTTAGTATCTGGGTTCCCTTCTCCAGTTCCCACCCTTTATCTCCTTCTGACCCCCTTGCTATTTCCCCATCTACACAGCCCACACTGCCCACACTATAGCAAAAGACAGGCCCACATAACTCCATCACCGGTGGTGACCAGTATTTTTTTAAGGGGTAAGGGAGAGTGGAGGTGGGGGGAGGGATAACAGAACTGCTTGGCTTGCTTCTGAAAGCATCAATAAGAGAGTTTTTTAAGTCATGTTGTGGCCTTGTAAATCCTTACACAAACACACACACTCCGCCCCCCCCCCCCCCGACTGGGACTGGGGAAGGAATTACTGCTCCCTTGATTACATGTTGTCGACGATGCTCTGATCCTATGTCTGTTTCTCCTGGGTATTGTCCCCCCAGTCTCAGACCAGGGGCTGGCTGAAGGCAGTGACCACTTGCTCCCCTCCCTCCAGGGGGTCCCTGAGGTCCAGGGGCTCCATCTTCCCACTAAGCAGAGATGCTCCTGAGGAAGACATCACATCTACAAGCCTAGTGGAGAACTGAGGAGGGAGAAAAGGTCCTTAGCATGTGGGTAAGGGAAGCATTCAGACGCCTTCCTGTGGTTACTTTGGAGGGACTGATCTCCAAATGACCTCCTCCCCCCCACCTCCAGTTCTTTTGGAGGCAGCTAGATGTGGTGGTGGATAGACTGCTGGACCTGGAGTCAGGAAGACCCGAGTTCAAATTTGACCTCAGACACTCACCAGCCATGTGAGTCCAGGCAAGTCATTTAACTTGTTTGCCTCAGTTTCCTCAACTGTAAAATGGGGATAATAATAGCACCAACCTTGGAGGGATCAAATGAGATAATATTTGTAAAGTGCTTAGCACAGTGCCTAACACATG
Organism: Phascolarctos cinereus; assembly: GCF_003287225.1. NCBI lineage: Eukaryota > Metazoa > Chordata > Mammalia > Diprotodontia > Phascolarctidae > Phascolarctos > Phascolarctos cinereus. The sequence continues at coordinate 313,964,618 of NW_027556098.1, read as the reverse complement.
GTAGGTGCTATTATAAATGCTAGATGTTGTTGTTGAAATTGTTTTTATTATTTTCCTCAGTCCCTTACTCTGACCCAGAGGGGCAACAATGAGGTGCCTGGGAAGGTGGGTGATGTTTGTGATCGGTGAGAAAAAGATCCTGCAGTAAAAAGAAAGGTGACCTCAGAAAACTGACATCAATAGGTGGGTTGCAGAGGGGAGCACCCAGGATCAAGAATCAAAAAGGGCTCGATCTGCTGCTTCCTCTTTGTGTGACCCAGTTTTTCCAGCTAGACCCAAATGTGGGCCGGGGAAGCCCTAAGCCCCTCCATAATCCTCCTGGAGAACAGAGGACATAGGGGCAGCTAGATGGAGCAGAGGATAAAGCTTCGGCCTTGGAGTCAGGAGGACCTGAGTTCAAATTCAGTCTCAGACATATAACACTCACTAGCTGTGTGACCCTGGGCAAGTCACTTAACCCCAATTGCCTCACCAAGAAAAAAAAAAAAAGAATAGAGGACATAAGACAGTCAGTGAGTCATTGAGAGTCCATTAAGCACTTGCTATGTGCAAGGTACTGCGCTAAACTCTGGAGACAATGAAAGGTAAAAATAGTCCCTGTCCTCAAGGAGAGTATACTCTTAAAATAGCCATGCAGATTAAACTCCCAGTGAGTAAAGACTGGAATCCCAGATTAAATTAAATCCAATTAGATTAAATTAGATCCAATTAAATGCTAGATTAGATTTCACCTGCGGAGAGGGGCCACTGGATGCCATCTTCACCCAGTATGGAAGAGACCTTCTGAAGTCATCCCAGCCATCCCCTCGCCCCGAGGCAGGGTGCATTTCTGTCTTAAGGAAGCAGACTGTCTGGGATTCTAGTCTGGGCACACCTATGTAGGCAGCTCAGGGTAGCCTTGGAGATGAAAAGGTCTGTGGGGAAGGGGAAAAAGAGGCAGGCAGGGCCAAGTGATAATTGGCCCTTTGGAGGTTAAAAAAAAGAGAAGATTGGAGATAGATAAATGAACCCTCTCCACCCCATCTTAGCCCACCCACACTTTTCTACCAAAGCACTTTCTTTGGCTGAGCACTGTAATTGGTGCCTGGGGTCTATGGCACCCATCCCCCACTCCCCAAGGGAGTTCTCAGATCTCAGCCCCCATTGTCCTCAGGGAGTCCTCAGTCTTCGAGGACCCCAACGGGAAGGAGACAGGGCACATGGATATACAAAGCTACCAGTCCCAGCCCATGATGAGGTTGGAGGTGGGGAGGGAGAGAAGAGAGGGAGAGGGAGAAGAGTGGTCTCAGATCATGGAAGATGAGACAAAGTCCTTCTCACAAAGGTAGGACTGAGCTGACCAGCTGAGAACTCTGCTATTGCTCAGTTTACCTTCCTCCAGTCCTCTTCCTCTAGGATGTCCACCAGGATGTCAGGGAAGAAAGCAAGAAAACACTGAAACTTTGCTCCATCCAACCAGCCCAGCCCTGGAATTGCCTCCCAAGGCCCAGCTCGCCCCATCCACTGGGGTGGCAGGCCTTTCTCTGGCTTCTCCAATGAGACTAGGAATTAGTTAGGAAGATTTGAGTTCAAATCCTATCTTTGACACTTGGTTTTTCTGTGACTCTAAGAGTCACCTTCTCTGAGTTTCCTCCTGGGGGACAATAATACTGATACTGTCTGTTTCCTAAAGTTAATAAGGGAAAATACCTTTGTAAACCTTAAAAGGCTAGAAAGATTTCTCTCCATTGACAGATAACCCCAATAATCATAACCAGATTTGGACAGCGTCTGCCCTCAAGGAGAGGGCAGGAGGGCTCTATAAGCTAGGTTTAAGCAAAGAGACCCCAAGATTGTCATAACTGCTCCAATTTCTATATGACCTTATTTAAAGCATTTACAAAGTACTTTCCTCACACCAGCCCTGGGAGGGAGATGATGTAAGGATGACTAGTTCTGTTTTACAGATGAGGAAACTGAGGCTTAGAGAGAGGAAATGACCCTCCTAGGAACACACAGTAAAAGGCAGAACCAGGATCCGCAGCAATTTTGCCTGTGTGGGCAACTCCAGGTAATGCAGAAACAATGAACAGAGGGGAGGCCCTAGAATTAAGAATTAGAATTAAGCTAATCCCCTGTGGGCTTATTATAATGGGAAAGGACAAGGGAGGACAAGCTGTCCTTTGTTAAAAGTTACCATCACCCTCCTCTAGGCTTTTTCAAATCCTACCTGCCCTTCAAGGCCACAGTCAAGGCCCGTCTCTTTCAGGAAGCCCTCCAGTAGCTCCAACAACTGATGGTGTCTTCCTTCTAGGACCAAGCAGGTAAAATGACGACTTGCCCAGGGCCATACAGCTAACTAGCTGTCAGAGGCAGAATTTGAAGAAGCCAGATCCTTCCTGGCTCCCTGCACTAGACGTGTCTTCATTACCTTGGCTTTTAGTTAGAGCCAATCTATCAATAAATATTTTTTAAGTCCCGATGTGCCAGTTAATGTGCTAAGTGCCCGGAATACAAAAGAGGCAAAAGACACTCCCTGACCTCAAGAAACTCACAATCTAATGAGGGATTCATGCAAACAGATACAAAACAAGTCATATGCTGGACAAATAGGAAACAATGAACAGAGGGGAGGCCCTAGAATTAAGAATTAGAATTAAGCCAATCCCCTGTGGGCTTATTATAATGGGAAAGGACAAGGGGGGACAAGCTGTCCTTTGTTAAAAGTTACCATCACCCTCCTCTAGGCTTTTTCAAATCCTACCTGCCCTTCAAGGCCACAGTCAAGGCCCGTCTCTCTCAGGAAGCCCTTCAGTAACTCCAACAACTGATGGTGTCTTCCTTCCCTTCTGTGAGTTTCTGCAGCCCTGACTGTCTGAATCTAGTCTAGTCTGATTCTTAATGACATACCAGCTTTTGTGGCTGGTTAACTATTTGTTGCACTCACTGAGTCTTTCTTGCTTCCAGGACCCAAGATTGGTCATGGCAATTAACATGAGCTCAGCTGCCTTTCAGGATTGTTTTAATTTGCCTTACTCTGCAGTCAGTGTGCATGTGATTCTTCTGGTCCTACTTCTTCACTCTACATCATTCCATACAAGTCTTTCCACGTTTCTCATGATACACTAATATTCTATTACACTCACATGCCACTTTGCTCATTCACCCTCATTTTTGGGAGAAGGTAAGCAATTTCCCAGGCACCCCTAGGAAATCGCAGATCCAGGATTTGACCCCAGGCTTTCGGGGGTCTCCAAGTCTTCTCCACACCATTTGGCCTCTCCTCTGGCCCTCCTCCAAAAGCCTTAACTGCTCCTGAGACACCGGGCTCTGATAGATGAGCTTTTGCTTACTTTGCCTGGAACGAGGCCCCATGTTGCTTCTCATGTTCCACCCTGTTACCCCTTTGTGAGCTACCCCTACCCCAGTATTCCCTTTCCCTTGACAGTAAAGACTGACTGTCTTGCCTGTATTTGTATCCCCAGCCCTTTAGCACAGTGCCTGACACACAGTAATCACTTAATAAATGCATTATGTATCTTTATCTATCACCACTGTGACATGCCAGCCTGTCTCTCCCTGTCTGGTCCTCAGAGGATAGAGAACAGATCCTCCATCTGTCTTCTTTCTCCAGCCTCTTCATAATGACCACGGGGGCATGACCAAAAAGATCACTGTGACAGAAGAGGCCTGGGTCCTAGTTTCAGATAGATTCACCACGTGACTTTGGTTAGGTCCCATTTTCTATCTGGGCCTCAGTTTCCGCCCTCTGTGAAATGAAGGAATTGTACTAAATGCTCTCTTAAGGCACCTCATGACTCGGTCATTCTATGGCTAATTAGCTCTGCTCCTGCTGACTTTTCTGCTTTCAGGGACGGTAAGCTTGGCTGACATCATTTAGTGAGGCAGGCCCAGGGCCACGAATAGAAGTTCAGAGGGCATCATCCTCCTTACCCCATTTCAATTCTGCCCACCCAGCTCCGTCGGGTCAGACACCATTTCTCCCCAGCCCGTCTGTCCTCCATCCCACCCTACCTACTAATTGGCACCTTCCTTAAACCTGCTTATTTATAGAGACTCTGGGCAGGAATTGGGGAGGCAGGCCTTAGGGGATGCTAAGCAAGGAGTTTGGGCAGGGGGAGTAGAGCATCCTGAGTTTCTGGCTGCTTTCCCTCCAGAAAACAGCCCAGCTACTGGAGGAGATGCTATCAACAGGAGAAGCTCAATACGGGATAAAGAGCCTTGGGCCGGGAGCCAGGAGTTGAGGGTAGAAGCTGTGACCCTCTTGACACTGAATGGCTGTGTGACCTTCAGCAAGTCCCTTCCCTTCTCTGGGCTTCAATTTTCCCACCTTTAAAAGGAAGGATCGTATCAAAATATGCATGAGCAGCACTTTATGGGGTAAGAAATAACTGGAAACAAAATGGGCGCCCATCGATTGCGGGATGGCCGACCAAACTGTGGTAACTGTGGGAAGTAATGGAATAAAATTGCACCATTAAGAAATGGTGAATAGGAGGAATTCAAAGAAGCATGAGAAAACTTGCACGAACTGATTCAGTAAAATAAGCAGAACTAGAAGACTGACACAAAGGCTACAATGATGTAAACGGAAAAAAAAGAAACCCACAAAAAATGAAGCCCAAAGTTATGCCATTTGCTGCTGTTTGGCTGATCAGTTGTGTCTGACTCTTTGGGATCCTATTCGGGGTTTCTTGGCAAAAATACTGGAGTGGTTTGCCATTTCTTTTTCCAGCTCATTTTACAGATGAGGAAACTGAGGCAAACAGAGTTAAGTGACTTGCCTAGGGTCACGCAGCTAGTAAGTGTCTGAGGCCAGATTTGACCTCACAAAGAGGAGTCTTCTTGACTCCAGGCTCAGCGCTCTGTTCACTATGGTGCTGCCCAGTAATAGTGATAACCAGTCTTGACCCCAGAGAAGAAGAAATGCACTCTCTTTTACTTATGAAGTATTAAGGAGAGGTAGGGGTCTATGGGTACATAATGTTGCATATGCTGCCTGATGTTCACTGATCATTTAATTTTGTATAACAATTTTGTGGGTTTGGGTTTTTGGGGGGGCAAGACGGGTTGGAAGGGAGAGGCCCAATGGCTTGATGGGAAATATGTCTTTAAAGAGCAATGATGTAAAAGGGACAGCAGTCAAGCTTAGAAGGATAGTGCTTTAAAGTTTACAAAAGGCTATTATTTACAATTGTCCTTTGAGGTAGAGAGAGAGAGAGCACAAGTATTACTTTCTCCATTTTGCTACGATGGAAACTGAGAAGGCCTTGTGGTAACATGTTTGGCCAAGGTCATTCATCTATTAAATGTCAGAACTAGGACTTGAACCCAGGCCTTCTTTCAGTTCTGTTTCTGAGGCCTTTACCAGCTCTGACTCTGGATGAGATCTGTCTATGGAGAAGTTTTTGAACCTCATTTTGACATCTCCTGGCTTAGCACAGTGCCTGGCACATAGTAGACACTTAACAGAGATGTTTGTAGACTGAGTGACTGACTGACCCAGACCACCTTCCCCATGCCCTGGCTCTCAATCAATCAGCCAATCAATAAATAAACATTTAGTAAGTGCCTACCGTGTGCTAGTCAGTAGAGATGCAAAAGTGAAAATACTTCCTGCCCTCAAGGAGTTTAGATTCTAAAGGAGACAACAGATTAGACAAGATGAATAGATCAAAAAGTCTTGACACAGAAGGCGCTAGCCACTAGGCGCACCAGGAAAGGATCCTGGAGAAGAAGATGGTGCTTGAGTGGAGTCTTGAAGGAATCCAAGGATCCAAGGGGCAGAGAATATGGTGGGATTGGCTGCCAAACGTGGAGGACAGCCAATGAGAAGGAAGATGGGAAATGTACCACTATGCATGAGGAATAGCAAGTATGCCAATACGGCTAGATGGCAGAGAATGCCGAGGACAGTCATTGGAAGGGTAGGAAGGGGCCAAGCTGTGAAAGCTTTAAATGCCAAATAGATATAAAGGCAATAGGTTTATATTTGAGCTTCTGGCTAGTAGGCAGACTTCCCCCATATCCCGCTAGGCTCCTTTCTGCCTCCAGATTTTTAAGCCAATGATCTAGGGACATTATATTGGCCTTCCTGGCAGTGACTGGCATAAGGTGCCACCTTCCAGAAATCCTAAGGTCGTAAGATCTAGGGCTGTAAAGGACCTTAGTGCTAACTTTCCCTTATCTTGAAAAGGGGTCAGTCCACCATACCACTTCCCAGCAGTCTCCTTGAGATGCCTCGCAGTCTCACTTTCCAGCACCCCTCTATGCATCATTTTCCATCATTTGAATTTAAGTTTCTGGAAGATGCAGACTATTTTACTTGCTTATATTCGATTCTCTAGTGCTTGGTACAGTGACTGGCATATTTCCAGTCATTTTCAATTGTGCCCAACTCTTTGTGACCCCTTTTGGGGTTTTCTTAGCAGAGATACTGGAGTGGTTTGCCATTTCCTTCTCCAGATCATTTCACAGATGAGGAAACGGAGGCAAACAGGGGTGAAGTGACTTGCCTAGGGTCACATACCTAGTAAGCGTCAGAGGCCAGACTTGAACACTGGAAGTTGAGTCTTCCTGACTCCAGGCCCAGCACTCTATCCACTGAGTGATCTAGCTGCCCTGACTGTCATATGCTAAACGCTTATAATAAATGTTCTACTTATCTATCTAATCTAGTTGAACCCCTCAATTTTAAAGGGGCAGATAAGGTCAAGTGGTAAGCTACTTACTCAAGCTCATACAGATAGTTAAGTGGAAGTTGACTCATACCATACACATCTCCTCAGAGGGATAGGTCAGACTCCTTGGACTGGAATTCAAAGCTCCCCATTGCCTGACCTCAGCCTCCATAAGTTAGACTAGTCCATGCCTCAAATGCCTTTAATTCCTTCACACATTCTTCAAGCTGCAAGGGAGTGATACAGTCCCATTCCCATATTTTTAACAGAGGAGGAAACAGGCCCAGAAAGGGGAAGGGCTTTGCTTTAGATCAAACAGTGAATAAATGTTAGTTGGGACTGGTCCCCTGGCTTTCTCCATTTTCCTTGATCTCCTGATCCCTTTTTCTCTGCTTTGGTAAATCCTACTCATCCTTCAAGGCCTAGCTTCTAATGTAAGGCCTCCTCCAATCCAATAAACATTAATCAAGCACCAGGCGCTGTGCTAAATTGCTGGGAATGCAATTAATAAAAAGACAGAAAGTAACTGCCCTCAAAGTGCTCACTATCTAAAAGTGGAGAAGACACACAAAAGGCAAGAAAGGGGGGGATGTACACCCGGGAGTTGAAACCAGGCACAGCAGCAGGTACAAAAGGAAGTTAGATGAGTCCAGTTTCTGCCCTCTATAAAGGCAGGCTTGGGGAGGAGTTTGGCCAGCCCTCCAATCAGAGGGGAGGTGAGGGAGGTGATGTTAATCAGGGCTTGAGTTGGCAGCATGGTGAGGAGTTTAGAAGTGATGAGCTTATCCTGGCAGGGGGATCTTGTTCTACAGAGTTGAAACTAGGCAGGGCAGCAGATGCAAAATGAAGACTATCTAGATAGTTTTCCAATACAAACTACTGACTATATCCCATCTTCTCCTTTTCTGACCTCCCACAGCAAGGTAAGTATGAATTAAACGATTTGGCAACTTAATCTTTACTATCTTTTATTGCTGCTCCTTCCCCTCCCCAGTTCATCTTCTTCACCCAGCTGACCTAGGAACTCCCCAAGGACAAGGGGCAGGGGTACCCCTGACCTCCCATTCCTACAGCATTTAGACCCAGGTACAGAGGAAACATTGTGGGAGAAATGGGCCTAGGCCTGAGTGTCTGAAGACTTGTTTCTGCTACTAACTTTCTCTGAGTGAAAGGGGATACTCATCAGTTGGGGAATGGCTAAACAAACTGTGGGCCCTGAATGTAATGGACTATTGCTGTGCTATAAGAGATGATACATATGGTGGATACCAAGAAGTATGGGAAGACTTTCACGAACTGATGCACAGTCAAGTAAGCAGAGCCAAAGAAACCACACATACAACAACTACAACAATGGAAATGGAAAGAAAAAAAGACAAAATGGATGTTGCAAAATTACCAAGAATAAGCTTAGCTCCAAGGAAGAGATATGACAAGACACCTCCCCCCAACTCCTCTGCAGAGGTGGTGGGTCCATGGGTGTGAAACATTGCATACACTTTCAGACTTTTTTGATGTATTGGTTAGTTTTGCTGATACTTTGCCTGTTCTTTTTTTTCTTTAAAAAAATATACTTTGCATTCTCAGCTCTTTCCCCAAGCTCAGTTGCTGCTGCATCAGCATCCCTGAGACAGGATGGTAAAAGGTCAGTCAATGGAAATGGCAATATTGGGTGCTTAGTGACCTGAGCTGCATTCATCTCAGGTAGAGTGGATGTTGTGGCCATCAATGACCCCTTCCTTGACCTCAACTACATGGTTTATGTTTCATCATGATTCCACTGTCAAGGCTGAGAATGGAAAGCTGGGGATCAATGGAAAAGACATTATTATCTTTGTGATCCCATCAATATTAAATGGGGAGATGCTACAGCTGAGTATGTGGTAAAAGAGTCCACTGGTGTCTCTGCCACCATGGAAAAGGCTGGGGTCTCACCCGAAGGGTGGAGCCAAGTGTGTCATCATCTCTGTCCCTTCGGCTGACGCCCATATGTTCATGATGGGAGTGAACCATTAGAAATAATTCCCTTAAGATTATCAGTAATGCTTCCTGTACTACTTGGCCCCACCCTAGCCAAGGTCATCCATGACAACTAGGGCATTGTGGAAGGACTCATGGCCGAGGTCCATGCCATTACTGATATCCAGAAGACAATAGATGGCCACTCTGGCAAGCTGTAGCACCATGGATACGGTGTTGCCCAAAACATCGTCCTCACTTCCACTGCTGTTGCTAAGGTTTTGGGTGAGGTCACCCCTGAGCTGAATGGGAAGCTCAAAGGCGTGGCCTTCAGCGTTCTTGCCGTAGGTGAATCTGTTGTGGATCTGACCCAACACCTGGAAAAACCTGCCAAATGTGATATCAAGAGAGTGGTGAAGCAAACACCTCTTTGGGGACCACTGAAGGACAATGTGTTCTATACAGAGGATCAGGTTGTACCTGTCACCCTAACAGCAACACCTACTCTTCTGCCTTGCCTTCAATGACCTTTTGGTCAAGCTTGTTTCTTGGTCCACAACAGTAAGTATGGTTATAGGAACTGTGTAGACCACCTCATGGTCAACATGACCTCCAAGAAATAAAATGGAAAGTCATGGATCTTTACCCCCAGTCAATAGAGGGGTTGTTCCACATTTTCCACCACGGGGGAGCCTACATCCGTAATCTATTTCCTTATACCAAAAATCTCATGTCCTTCCCTCCTCTTTGGTAGTGGGGGAAAAGCATAGAGTCCTCTGCCATATACCATAAAATTACCATACCAAATAAACAAATAAAATACAAAAAAAATTGTTACATGGGAAGGCTCTCTCTCAGGCAAGACAGAGGAGGGATACTAGGAGAAATTCTAATGATGTGAAAACAAAAAACAATACAAGCATATTTTAAAAAACTCATAGTGTGATATTAGGCAAATCATTTCCCTCCTCCCTCCTCCTCCCCCTCCTACTCCCTTCTATCCTGGGTCTTATCTTCCTCATCTGTAAAATGAAGCAAGTGATACATGATACACTTCTTTGCCTCAGAGGGTAGCTAGTTATGAAAGAACTGTTAGAGTGCCATGGAAAGGTGAGCTGTTCGTAGCATGAGGTGGTAGAAAGAACATCAAACCTGGAGTTGGGGACACATGGGTTCAAATCCCAACACTGCCAAACTAGGTATGTGAGTGACCTTGGATTTTAGAAATCACTTTACTTTTCTGAACCTCAGCTTTCTCATGTGTAAAATGGGGATAATAACAGTTGTAGCACCTATTTCACAGGATTGGTAGAATCCTAGAACTACAGCCAGGATGTGAGGCAAAATGGGAGCCCGCGTCCTTTGACTCCAAAGCCAGAGGGTGTTCTTTCCACTGTAATGTAGCACGCTCTAAGCTGCTCAGCAGATCATAAGCCCCTTGAGGCCTGGGTCCATTATGTCTTTTATCTTGATATTGCCGATGCTGTCATAGCCCACTGCTGTCATATGGCAGGCTTTTCATAAAGGCTCCTTGAATGGTTGTGATGAAAAGAGTTTTAGCAGCTTTAAAGGGCTCTGCAAATGGGAGCTATAATTATTATATTTTGATGACCTGAATTGAACTTTGTATAAGGAAAGGTACTGAGAGAGAGAGAATAATTTACGTGGCAGCCATTTACCTAAGGCAAAGGACAGGGGAGGCCTTTCTCTACTCCTAGACTCTCTTGGAAGGTGCTCAGGACCACACCCAGCACAGAGATGTGCCCATGTGTGGGCTTTAATAAATGTTTGTTGAATGGGAAAACAGAAAAATGAAAGGATGGATGAATGAGGGGAGGCTGACTTCCTCACTTTTGCCCCTCCCCCTCCTTTATCTGCTCTTTTCTGCAAATGCACATCCCCCATAGCCTCTTTTCCTTTTCCTCAACATCAGGGATGAAGTACAGAACTTCTTATAGACACTTAGGAGAAGCAGATGCACCATGGGCTGGGTTCTCAGTCAATATTGACCTTATTTCTAAGTTTAGCTCTGTGTGTGTGTGTGTGTGTGTGTGTGTGTGTGTGTGTGTGTGTGTGTCGCACACGCTTGTAATTGGAGAGCTGGTAAAGGTGTGGTATGTCTCTGAATCAGAGACCACTGGGAATCTGTCCATTGGGAGGACATGAAACAAGGTGGCACAGAAGTCCCAGGAAAGCCTGGCGTGGTGGAATAAGGGGAGGAGAAAACACTAGGGCTGGCTTCTGGTCCATGATTCCCTGCTGTGTGACCTTCGGTGAGCCCCACTGGGGTCCCTGGTTCCCCCCACCCAAGCGGACAGTGCTAGGAAGGCAAGCCCTGTTTGCCTTCAAGGATAGAGCTGCTGAGCAGTGGGTCTTGTGTATTCAGCTACTACTCCCTGGGGAAACTTGGCACCCAGTACTCCTGGAGCTGGCCAGATGGTCCCTCCTGGGCCATGGTGTTCCCGACCACATCCAGGCAGGTGCTAAACAGGCTGCTGGGATGGAGTGAGTCCTGGGCAGAGAGTCAGGAAGCCTGGGTTCCAAGTCCCCTCAGCTCTACATGACACACAATGTGACCTTGGGGCAAGCTGTCCCCTCTCTGGACCAAGTTCACTTCGTTCCCTCATTCTATAAAAGACCAGGATCTATACTGACACAGGAATGCAAAGAGAGAACATACCCTCCCAGTGAAACTTCTCAACCAAAGTCTGAACCTTCCAGGCATGAAGAATCAATGATCTAAAAAGCCAACCGTGTCTCTGAGCTACAGAGAGGTAGTGAGTGAGCAGGCAAGGGGTTGAGTGGGGCTAATCCGGGAAGGCTTCCCTGGAGAAGGTTACTGGTTTTGCTTGTTTGTTTTTTAGAAGTCCCATAACTGGAAGAAACCTCAGAATACAGGACATGAGAACCAAAAGGGGTCTTTCAAATCATTTCAACTAGTTTCCCCCACTCACCCTAGTTTAGAAATGAGTAAACTGAGGCACAGAGAGGTAAAGATCAGAGTCCTACTTAGAAGACTGAAGCTGTCTGGACAAGCCAATCCCTGAGGGATTCCCTCTGAAGCTGAGAATTTATACAGAACCCTAGGATCTAGAGCTGGAAGGGATCTTCAGACCATCTAGCGAGAGGATTCTTAACCTCAGTACCTGGCCTTCCAAAGGATCCATGGGGAAACTTCAAGGGGTCTCCAAACTTAGGTGGGCAAAAAATGTTTTTTCATTTACCTCTAGTTGAAATTTAATATTTCTTTCAAATATTTAAACATTAGTCTGAGACAGGGTCCATAATCTCCACCAGACTGCTAAAGCAACCCTGATACAAATAAAGGCTCAGAACTCCTGATCTAACCCACTGAAGTTTTACAGGTAGGCCTAGAGGGAAGAAGTAATTTCCTCAAGGTCACTGAGGTATTAAGAATCAGAGAGACAGGATTCAAACCCAGATTTTCTGGTTCCAATTCCTAAATCCTATTAAGGGGGAAGGGAAGATTCCTGTGTCCCAGAGGCTAAGCTGTGGATGGAATCAGGAGTCCTAGCACCTAGCTTCCAAGGCTAATTGTCCATATGCCACTAGGCTTCCTGGCTCCAGGGTAAATGATGGAGGTAGTAGTAGTCTGGGAAGGGAAGCCTGGAAACCTCCCCATGTTCCTCCCTCTGCCTGATTTCCCTTTCCTAGGGACAAGAACCAGTCCCCCCGCTTCCTTCAGAAACCAAGGCATTATGCCCAGATCAGCCTTACCCAGCCTTGTCCTTGTCTGGTCACATCCATTACCCTGGGACAAACAGATGCAAGAAGGGACCAGAGACAGATAGAAAGACAGACAGGCAGACAAATAGACAGGAGACAGTGAAAAGAGAGGTACCGGACAAGAGCCAGTCACCCTCCTATCGCTCCTGTGGAGGAAGTGGAGGTTGAGGGGGAGAAGCCAGACACTGCAATGCAGAGTTGGGGAGGGTGTCAAAGGAGGCCTTGGGGATGGGTCCCCAGAGACACATACCCTAGAACCAACCAGGGACGCACAGCCGGGCTCTCCCAGGGACACACACAGCTGAAGGATGACCTTGGCTATAGTTGCTTGATGGATTCAGGTGAGACACTATCATATTCTTTGGAAGGAAGGGAGCAGCATTAGGGATCCCAACCTGAACCAAGATTCCTTTGGCAGCCTGGTAAAGCCTATGGACCCTTTCTTCAGAATCACCTTTTTAGATGCACAAGATAAAATACATACAATGCCAAAGGAAACTATCATGAAATAAAGGTATATATATATTTTCCCATCCAAGGTTATGGTCCCCTGGAATTTATCATCCATCGACTCCTTGTGTAGACCCCCAGACCTTCAACTTGGCCAATGCCCCCCAACCCCAACCCTGACCCCTGCCAGAGCTAGGCTAGGCTCTGTCATGATGCTCTCTCTCCTCATCTCTTTTCCCTTCCCCTCTTCTGTCTTCTCCCTCTCCTCTTTCTCTCCCTCTCTCTCCTCTCTTCGCTGTCTTTCTTGTCTATCTCTCACACATACATACACATATACCCAAAAGACCCTATATATGACACACCCCTTCTTGCATGTGAACCTCACATTAGAAGAGCTATTGTTTGTTTTTCATTTCAACAGATGAGCCAAAGGACTTTAAGAAAGGCAAGAGATTAATTTGGCTCTTTTTCCAGGGGCTCCTGGATCTCAGTTTCCCAATCTGTGTTTACCTAAATCTAATGTCTGCTGTTACAACATTTCTCACATACACTCCCTCCCTCCACTCACTTGGCTAAACCTCCCATATGGCACCACAGCCTGGTTTGGACCCTCATCGCTCAATCTAAGAAGGCTTCTTTCCATCTCGGGTCTCTCCCTGCTCTGGGCCAGCTACTACATTAGCACAGCTGCTTTTTCCCCTAAATTGAAGGTCTGACCATGTCACCTCCCCTACTCAATAAACTACTGTGGCTCCCTATTACCTTCGGGATCCAGTGTAAAAGTCTTTAAGGCTCTTCATGACCCGGTCCCTTCTGCCATCTTCTCCCATTCTTCTCCATACACCCTGTGGTTCAGCTGCACTGGTCTGCTTCCTTTCCCTCACACCCGACCATATATCTCCCACCTCCCTGTGCTTTTCCACTGGCCTGGAATGCTCTCCCTCCCCCTCTCTGCCTCCTGCTACTTCTTCACTTCCTTCTACCCTCAGCTCAAATGCCAGCCTTTACTGGTTCCCCCTGGCCACTCAAGTCTTCCCTCCCCCTCTAAGGTTACCTACCTCCTGCTCTGCATCTATCTTGGATGCATCTTTTTATGTTTCCTTCCTTGGAAGAATTAAGCTTCTTGAGAGCAGGAACTGCTTTTTCAACATTTTCTTGGTATCTCCTTAGCACTTAGTATAGTGCATGGCCATAGTAAATGTTCAATAAATGCTTGTAGATTAGTTAGACTCAGTGGTCTCTAACATCCCTTCTATGAAATTCTATGTTTTATGAACCTATGGGTATCTCAGGTCCATAAACCTACAGTGCCAGGCTATGAGGGGAGGGCTTCCTGGAGGAGGTGGCACTTAACAGATGGAAATTCACTTTAGACCTGGAAGGGGTCATCTCCTTCAGGCTCTCTTGTATGTACAGGAAAAACTGAGAGCAAGAGAGGGGAAGGGACTTGTCCAAAGCCATACAGGTAATAAATGGAAGAGTCAGGATCATGGGATCATAGTGTATGAGCTGAATAAATGGTTTTTGACCAATACATTTGGAGCAGAAAGGGACCTTAGAGGCCATCAAGTTTAACCCTCTATTTTGTACTTGAGGAAGCTGAGGCCCAGAAGGTAAGTGACTTGCTTAAGGTCACACTTATGGTGTCTGAGGTGGTATTTGAACCCAAGCCTGGCATTACTCCAGGTTCATCACTCTATCCTCTCAATGGAAACCAGGTCTCCTGATCCCAGATTGGCGGGGGCGGAAGGAGGAGGAAATCTTTCAGCTTTCTCCACCTGAGCTGAGTCTTGCAGGATAGGCAGTACTTGGAGGGGCAGAGATTGCTAAGGCACTGTGGAGAAAAGGAGGCAAATGACCCTTGCAAAGGAAAAAGTCTCTTACTTGACAGACCTGAGCTTCCTGAGGCCAGGCACCCTGGCCTCCAGACCAGACTTCCTGAGAGCTCTCTGCTCTCTCTCTCCCAGCTCTCTGCCTCCTCTCAGAGAATCTCAGTACCTGACTCTCTGAGGGACAGGACTGTTGATCTTGTCTGGATATCAAACTTTGTTTACAGGGTTTGAATTTCTAAGGCCACACTTGGGTTGCTGGTCTGACCTGGGCAGCAGGTAAAACAAGGAGAACATAGCAGAGAGCCAGGGAGGGCTAGGGAGAGAAGAGCAGCAGATCTTAGCAACCAAAGTCCTGTGCAGGCAGGGGGGCCAGGGAGAGACTGTCGAATTCTTAGGCTGTTTAGATCCTTGGGGACTGTCATGCCTTGGGGAGGGGGTGGGAAGGTGGGGAGGTGATGTTGCCAGGGAGTCTGAGTTAGGCAGCCCCAGGGACAGGGCTTTGCTCATTGTCTCCTATGCCTGTAATTTCCCTCCATCCTTCTCTTCTCTATTCCTCTTCAGCCTCCTCAGCTGCCATCTCCTCCAGAAAGATAGCCTGGATTCTTTCTTCAGGGATGGCCTTCTTCCTCCAACCTCACCTGGCAACTGATTTGTCTCTTTCTAATTAATGTCCTTTTTTTTCTTCCATTTTTAAAAATTCTGATCTTAAACCCCAAATAAAATGGTAGAAGAGGATTGTACATGAAATGTCTGGTATCTATTATGTGCAGCTCACTTTTCTTTTAAAGCATAGAATAAAGTCAACTTGTAGCTTTCAAAGCTATCCTGTGTTTCTTTCTGGTTCTAACACCTTCTCACGTCATATTCTTGTTACAATGCTGGTGCCTTTTCCCCCTACTAGTCAGAGAGGTCCAAGATGACAGGAGACGCGTCTCTTAGCTGGGGCTCTGTATACAGTAGGTGCTTAATAAATGTCAGTCCAATCTAAACGTGTGACACTAAAGTCTCCCTAGTATCCAATCCAGGCAACACACTGGAGGGACCTAGCCTCAGGCTGGGATAAACCAGGGAGGGAAGCTGATTGTACTGCTTGCCATGGGGATCCTCAGACCCTAGAGAGAGGAGTTTGATGAAGAGTAAGTCCTGCCAGACATAAATCTGGACCTCTGTCTTGAACAGCTGGTTCCTAGCAGTCCAGGAAGCCAGTCTCTATTCCCCTCCACTAGATTTTTCTCAGTCTCTTAAGGGTCTCTTTCAATTCCCTTTCTCCATCTCCCCTAGGACTCTTTGAATTGACTAGAATCCCCATCCCCCCTCTTCAAAGAGAGTCTGGCGCCCTCTCCCCTCCTCAGATAATATCCTGAGGGGCCAATGTTCCCAAGAAGACTTGGCCTGTGCTTGGGTAGCTGGGAAAGGAGCCATCAAAGCTGATGCCCGTCCCTGGCTGGGAGAAGAGGAGGTCCCTTTGCTCTCCCGGACTCAGGGAGTTATTTCTGTGTTTCTACCCAGGTCAAAAATAACCTAGCCTCAATCCCCTGGGACCTCCCAGTTATTTTGATCAGCCCCCAAGAAAGCAAGCTCAGGGAATGCGGCCACCTGACCCTGATGGGAGCCTGAAGAAGGAGGAACAATTGATGATCGTGTCCCACCCTTCTGTGGCCTACCCAGCTTCCCTATCAGCCTCCACGCCATATTCTCCAGCCTCCAGCCAAATGTCAGCCCTTGGGAGCCTAGAAATAGAAACTTAGACCCACCAAACACAAGTCAGAGTGTGCTGGATGTGGAGTTAGGACCACCTGAGTTCAACTCCCACATCTAATACTGACTGGCAAACTATGTGACCATGGACAAGTCACATAACCTCTCAAAGCCTTTGTTTCTCCCTCTGTAAAATGAAACTAATACTGCATGTAACATTTATTATCCTCAAAGAATCAGTTATTGTGTGCTTTATCCATTTTAAAACACTAAAGGGCAGCTAGGTGGTGCAGTGGATAGAGCACCAGCCCTGCAATCTGGAGGACCTGAGTTCAAATCCAGCCTCAGACACTTTACTAGCTATGTGACCCTGGGTAAGTTTCACTCAAGCCCAATTGCCTCCAAAAAATAAATTGCTGTATTAAAAGAATAGTGATTATACAAGAAAGATTTAGAAAGGAGCCCAGGATGTCAGAGGTGGGAGACAGACCTAGAACATAGCACATTAGAGCTAGGAGGGAGTTGTGGACATAGAAGAACAGAGCTGGAACCATTGCAGCTCAATCCCTCCTTTCACAAAGGAGAAAACTGAAAATGGGAGAGAGGAATTGTCCAAGGGCATGCAGGTAGCAAGTGAGGGAAGGGATTCAAAACCAAGTCTCTTCCGACTATGACTTTCTCTACCATGACACAGAGATCTCTTCACCCTGGAAGATCCCTCCAGCCTGGACTTTTCACACTGAAGTACCCTCCTCTGCCCTGCAGCCTCTTCCTTGGACTGGCTGGTTCCTTCTAGAATCTTCATTCTAAGGAGAAGCCAGGCCAAGCTCATTCCACTCTAGGCTTCATTCTGGACTTACTAGACTCTCTCCACCAAGAGGCCCCCTTCCCCCAACCTCCTTACCCCCTTTGCAGCTTCCTTTTTATGTAATCTTCTGCCAATTAGAACGTAAGCTCCCTGAGGGCAGGGGCTATTCTTTCTGCTTGTATTTGTATTCCTAGCAATGGGCACAGTTCCTGACACTTTTACTGAGAGCTTAATAAGTGATTGATTGTCTACTAGATTTTCCACTCCTACAAGTTCAGAGTCCAAAACATTTTTGGACTTCTCTTTGTAAGCCTCACCTTTGGGGGATGTGGGGGAGAGGAGTCAACCTCTAGACCTCCCCTACTTTCTCCAGACTTTTGCTTCGTAGCAAGGAAAGGAAATTTAGCTTCGAGGTAAGAGGAGTCCTCTTTTCAGCACTGCCTAGTTACAGCCCCTGAACCCTGTTCAGGATCTCAGCCACAGACCAGGAGCCTCTGAATGGGTTGGTGCTGTCTTCCCTTTTAGACTAGGGTCTAATTATGTCTAATTAGGCTTTGGGGCAAGACTCCCACTTCCTATATGCCCCCTTTCCCTAGTGTCCACGCTAATTTCTTGCCCTTCCCCCTCATAGATCCTGCCCTGATCACAGCCTCACTCTGTTATTCACAGTGACAGTGTCACCTGTGCTACCACCTCACCACACATGCACTCTGTGCCTTTCTCACATTCACCCCCAGACACAGTGTCACCTGGCCCAGAATTTCTAGGCTTAAGTTTCCTGGGGAGGAGGGAAGCCCAGGCAGCTGACATCCTTTTCTCTTTCCCTTCCCACATGGTCAGGCTTGGCTTCCTGATCCTGGGCACCTAACTAGAGCCTTGCCCTCATTGAGGGTAGATTCCAATAAGGCCAGCCACCCCTTGGGATCCCAGCCTGCTTAGTAAGGAAGGGTGTTCTAGGACAGTCCCCCTACTCCAGCACTGAAAGAACTCTGATCTGTGGCCCTCAGACCTCCCTGTGCCTGGTATCCTTAGATGGAAGATGCAGGCAGTGGCTTGGGCCCTGCAGGCTCCTGAGTACAAGCATTCTCTGCCCAACAATTTAAACATGACAATTCCTCTCTCCCTCCACACACTCCCCACCCCCAACCTCCTAATGTGATTCATGAAACAGCAAGTTTTGGTGGGTACAGTCAGCTTTTCCCCTCCCAAACCTCGGCCCCAAATCCTTCCTCCTTCCCCTAGGGAGCTAGAGGGCACAGAATCAATGGGCTAGGAGAACAGGGGCATGGGTGGGGGGGGAGTTTAAATCAGCTAAGAATCTGAGGGAGCAAGGGGTCTGCGGAGGGAGTGGGGATGGGAACTGGGTTGTTCCAGAGGCAGAATATCTGAGTTAAGGAAAATCTGAGAGAAAGAAATTTGAGGTCAAAGCAAGTAGAGGCAGAGAGCCAGGGTCACAGAGACAGGTGGTCAGGAGTCTGAGGGCCTGAACCCAAGAGTTCAGAGTTGGGGTCTGGAGAGTGGGGAAGGGGATAAAGTGAAGTGCCTTGCAAGTCAAATTTTCTTCCTTAGAGAAAGAATGGGCGGCAGGCCCACAGACCGAAAAGAATGAGAAGACATGGAATCTTGGGGAGGGGGTCCTGTGTAAGGACACAGATAAGGGGTTCTGTGGAATCAGAAGTCCGGGGGAGAGGAGGATCCAGAAAGAGGTGAAGGTCCTGGAGATATGGGACCAGAGATTGATGGATTGGGGTGTGTGTGTGTGTGTGTGTGTGTGTGTGTGTGTGCGCACACGTGTGTGTGTAAGTCAGTGAAAATGAGGGTGTAAGGGGCTGGGGAAATCGAAGTCCAGGAGAAACAGAAGCCTCGAAGCTAGAAAGACAGAGTTTGGCGACGATCCCAGCTCCCTGGAGACAGGGAACTGGGGGAATTTAGTTGTCCAGGATAGAGAAGAGGGTGGCCGGTGGCCCAAAGGTTGAGAAGAGATTGGGGGGCATCAGATATCCAGCTAGAAGGGGGTTATGCCACAGGTCCCAGAGCCCGGACAGATGCCAGAAGAAAGGGCTCTCACACGCTGGTAATGGCATCCTGCATTGTCTCCCCTCCGGCCCTCGGAGTGCGCCAACCCCTCCCCAGATTCAGACGCAGAGTGGGACACACACCGATGGTCTCCCGGCCCCGAACGGAAAGCCAAGGCCAGGCGCCCCTTAGGCGAGGCCGAAGCCAGATTCTGGCGCTGGCCCCACAGTCCGGCTCCCCGCGGGGGCAGAGCAGGATGCGCCTGCTACCGCCGCGACGCGCTGAAGGTCAGTGGCCGCAGCAGCCCCAGCTAGGACGGAGGGCTCGCTCCTTACCTGGCCGCCCGGGCTGCGGAGCAAGGCTCCGGCTCCCTCCACCCGTCCTCGGAGCCAGGGCGCATCTGCCGACCAGAGCCCCCCCTTCTCCGCTCCGCGCCGGGGGCTCCTACGCCCGCCGGCTCAGTGTACTCCTCTTGAATGAATCGCTCGCGGCGCACAAAGTAACAATTCGGCCCTGGAACCCCGCCTCCAGGCTACGTCACAAGTGCCGGCTTACCCTCTCCCCCTCTCCTCCCCGCCCCTCCAGTCTAGTCTGTGACATCACAAAGATTCCCCCCACTACCCTCTGCAGGCTACTCTAAGCCCAGAAGTAGGGTACTGGGCATGTTACTCTGCTGCGCCATCTCCTGGGCCACCTCGAGAAATGCAGCACTTCCCTCCCCTTCCACCATGCGGTGACCAGAGCGGGGTGCGGGCTGCGGAATTGGAAGGGGAAGCCGTCCTTGGAGGAGGGGAGGCGAGGGAGGGAGAGTGGGTGACAGGGGAACCCTCCGCTTCGATTCTCTGCCAAAGGGAAAGCTGGGTTTGAGCCTTAGCCTCGCCACTGCAAACCCCTTCTCTGGGGGATTGTATACTCCGGATTGTATTCAGTGGTCTTCCAAGGTTCCTTCCGGCTCTCCGTTGTTATTCACTAGTTTCTGTTGTGTCCTACTCTTCATGACCCCATTGGGGGTTTTCTGGGGAAAGATACTGGAGTGGTTTGCCATTTCCTTCTCCACCTCATTTTACAGATGAGGAACTGAGGCAAACAGGGTTAAGGAACTCACCCAGGGTCACATAGCTAGCAAGTGTGGGAGGCAACATTTGAACTCGGGTCTTCCTGATGCCAGGTGCTCCTTCTAGCTCTAAAGTGCTCTTATTACCCAAAACAGGGCTTTGCCCCTTGGCACTACTTTGTCGAGCTCATTGGCGCTCCCCCTTGTCATCTCTGCACCATCTCACTACTTTGATAAATGTCACCCTAGAAGGGAGTACAGTTTACTTTGGGCCAAGGTGGTCAGAGAGGGCTTCCCAGAGAAGCTGGGACCTGGGAGGTGCAGAGGCAGAGAGAGGACCCAGCCTTGGAAAAGTCCCCATAGTTTAGGATAATGACCAGTTAGGCTGGGTGGGAAAGCATGGGCAGGTAAACCTGTGTGATTGCTGAAGGGGATGAAATTGTAAACAAATGGGGCAACTGGAACTGGAAGGTGGATTCATAGGGGTAGGGAGCAAGGATATGGTTGGTCACGAAATTGTGTTCCTAGGGAAAAGGAGATTCTGTCTGGGAATAGGACACCAGCCTGGGGAAAGAAAGGGAGTTTCCGTTTCCCTAGGCTGGGCTTAGCCCCAGGGTCACTCCGACCACCTATGGAGTCAGGGGTAGGCCTTTGACTTAGGAACTGCTCCCTTTCCCTGCTTTGGGGGAACAGAGTGGTCCCTGAAGGCTGGGTGGGCTTGTCTAGCCCTCAGACCGAGGGCTCTCTCAACTCAATAGGTCCCTCTCTCTTTTGCAGTCCTGAAAGAACCACTTCCCCCGTATTTAATGTTTGGTCAAGACAGTTCTGATAAAAGAAAACGAACAAAGTAAACTAATCCAGAGCCTGAGTCATACCTGCTTTCTTGAGTTGAGGCCTGAGTTTGCCCCCTCTCTGGTTGTCCAGGGGCTCAGGTCTGGCTCCACAGTTCTTCGGGATCCAGTCCTGATGCGGTTGCCTCTCAGTGTCAACTTCACCCGCAGAACACTCTCCCAGTCAGGCAGAAGCCAAATTAATACTGACTCCCTGGCCCTGAGGGCTTGGATTCTCCCTCTACTCTCCCCCACCCTAATTTTCAACATTTTCTCCCAGAGTTGGGAAGCCTACAGCCAGCTACCTCTGTGGCCTGGGCTTCAGGGAAGAGAGTGAGGTTTGGGGAAGGGGCAGAGTTGAGCAGCTCAGCTCTTTGAGGTCTCAATGATAAGATGCAACGCTAAAGATTCACAAGACCTGAGAATCAGAAAATAATGACATCTTGGAATCAGGATAGACAGAATCACCATCAATCAGCCAATAAGCATTTATTAATCATTTACTATATTCCGGGCACAGTGCTAAGCCCTGGCCATACCAAAGAGGCAAAAATGTGGTCCAGCTGGCCCTCAAGGAGCATACATTCTGTTGGAGAAGATAACATGCAAACTATGATAGACAAAGAAGATATACACAGAGTAGACAGCGTGACATATAGAAAGTTCGACAGAGACATAGTTTCTGGATAATTAATCATTTTATTAATAATGCTAACATACATGTTCATTTGGCCATCTCTCTTAGACTAAAGACAAATCACGAAACCCACTCAACCTTTTTATATGCCCTTGGAAGAGTGGGTGTTCCTGAGGGCTGAAATCAATTCTGATTGCTTAACAAGGAGAGAATGAATATTATAATGAGAGGCAGACCTATTCTAAT
Source organism: Phascolarctos cinereus (assembly GCF_003287225.1). NCBI lineage: Eukaryota > Metazoa > Chordata > Mammalia > Diprotodontia > Phascolarctidae > Phascolarctos > Phascolarctos cinereus. The sequence continues at coordinate 313,942,661 of NW_027556098.1, read as the reverse complement.
GAGGGTCTGGGATATGTAACTTTGGCCACTCAGTTTTTGTCAAAGAGAATTATCTGTATCTGTATCACTGGTCTGACAAAAGGGAGAATCAGAATCCACATTTATCCAGGCCAGTCTGAGCAAAACACAAAGGTCTGGAATCCATAAATTCACTTAACTTTATCTTTTGAGTAGATCTGAGTAAGCTACAAGGGGTACTTTCCGAATGGGGAAGTAGAAAAGGGGGAAAACCTTGGTCCTAATACAATAACTAGACATTAAATAAATACAAGAGAGAAACAATAATGTCTCTCAATAGAAAGTAATCTTAGAGGGAAGGGTGTGGGGGAAGGATGTAAACAAAAGGGGCCACCTGAAGAAGAAGGTGAGGTAGAGAACAGGGGTTTGGCCTTGATGAGGTGTTCCAAGAAAAGGGAGATTCCATCTAGAAAGAGAACACCACCTTGTGTGAGTGAAAGGGAATTTTCATTTCCCCAGGCTGGGCTCAACCCTGAGGTTATGGCTACTACACATGTGTTCCCAAGTGCCTGATGGTCACTAGGTTCAGGCTAATGATTCCATAAGGGGAGGAGAGAGGGGAGAGCATGCCTGGAAAAGACCTTCTGGGTCTTGAAGGAAGCTAAGAGATAGAGGTGAGAAGAGAGAGTATTCCAGGCATAGGGGGCAGCCAGGGCAAAGGCATGGAGTCTAGAGATGAGTGTGGTAGTCAAGGAATAATAAGACGGCAATATAATTTTCTCCCCTGTTGAGTGATGGGGTTAGACTATATGAGTTCCAAAGACCCTCCCAGCTGACATTTATTGCCATATTTTCTATGTACAGAGAGTGCATGGAGTAGAGTCAAGTGTGATCAGACTGGAAAGGGAAGAAGGGTAGCCAGGTTATGAAGAAAGCTTTAAATGCCAAGCAGAGCATTTTGTTTTGGTTTTTGTTTGTTTTGTTTTTTAACCCTGGAGGAAATAGGGAGCTCCTGCAACTCAACATGTCACAGGGGAGTGACAGAAACATCACTTTGGAAGCTGAGTGGAATGTGTCATAGCTGGGAGACGACTTTGATTAGGAAATGTAGCATGTTATAGCTAGAAAGTATATTAAAACATAGACTATCTGAGCTTATTGATTTAGAACTTAGAAACTCAGAGCTGAGAATGATATGGAAGCCATAGAAAGACTCCACCTCTTTAAATAAGATCCCAAATTGAAAATGCCAAGGAATATAGTAGCCGAATTCCAAAATTACCAGGTCAAAGACAAAATACTGCAAACAGCCAGAAAGAAACAATTTAAATATCATGGAACCACAGTCAGGATTACACAGGACCTTGTAGCTTCTACATTAAAAGACTGTAGAGCACGGAATACAATATTCCGTAAAGCAAGGGAGCTTGATTTACAACCAAACATCAACTACCCAGTGAAAATGAGCATAATATTTCAGGGAAGGAGGTGGACATTCAACCAAATAAGGGACTTCCAAACCTTTCTGATAAAAAGACCAGAGCTCAACAGAAAATTTGATCAAGACATAAAAAGGTAAACAGGACAGAAAAAAAAACATGTTATTAATAAAAGCAAAGTGTTTATATCCCTACAAGGGAAGATGACACTTGTAACTCTTGAGAATTGTATTGTTATTACACCATTTTAAAGGGGTATACATAGATAAAGTGAGTGGGTATAAGTTGACTTTGATGTAACGATAAAAAAAATCTAAGTGGGTTAAATGGATCTAAGTACGTGGATTAATTGAATCTAATTAAGGGATTGTACTGGGAGAAGAGAAGAGGAGGCAGACAAGGGTAAATTACATTACAGGAAAAGGCACAGAAACCTATTACAGTAGAGGGAAAGAAGGGAGGGAGATGAGCATTGTTTGATTGGTTTGATTATCTCAATAGATTTGGCTCAAGGAGGAAATAATATACTCAGTTAGGTGTAGAAATCTAGCTTGCCCTATATAGGGGCTGGGCTACCCCTGGAGACATTTAATTTTAGGTTGATTCACTTCTACACAGTTGCCAGGGGCCTTCCTTCCTTCTTTCTTTTTTTTTCTCCTTTCTCATTCTTTTTTTTAATGTATTTTTTTGGGCATTCTTTTCTTTTTAAAATTTTGAGTTCCAAAGATAAAATAAAATAAAATAAAGTTTTGAGTTCCAAATTCTCTCCCTTCCTCCTCCCTTCCTCACCCATTGAGAAGACAAACAAAATGATATAAATTAATTTCTACATGTGAAATCATACAAAATATTTCCATATTAGCCATATCACCAAAAAAAAAGCAAAAACAAAAAAGAGAGAGAAAATTATACTACAAATTACACTCAGAGTTGATTAGTTCTCTGTCTGGAGACCGCATTTTTTTCATCATGAGTCATTTGGAATTGTCTTGGATCATTACATTGATCAGAGTAACCAAGCCTTTCACATGTCTTCATTTTCTTTTTTTGAATAATAGATTCATACTGATGTCTTCTGGCTATGTAGACTTTTTGTAATTGATCCAATAATGATAAAATTCTTAGGAGTTAGACACATCATCTTCCATATAGGATTGTAAATAATTTCATTTTATTGAGTCTCTTATGATTACTCTTTCATGTTTGCCTTTTTATGTTCCTCTTGAGTCTTGTGTTGGAATGTCAGATTTTCTATTCAGCTCTGGTTTTTTTCATAAGAAATGCTTGAAAGTCTTCTATTTCATTAAATATCCCTTTCCACCGTGAAGGAAAATACTCAATTTTTCTGGGTACGTTATTTGGTTATAATCCTAGCTCCTTTGCCTTCCAGAACATCATATCCCAAGCTCTTTGCTCCTTTAATGTGGAAGATGCTAAATCTTGTATCATTCTGATTATGGCTCCATGATATTTGAATTGTTTCTTTCTGGCTGTTTGCAATAATTTTTCCTGGACCTGGAATTTGGCTATAATATTCCTTGGAGTTTTCATCTTGAGATCTTTTTCATGAGGTGGTCTGTGAATTCTTTCAGTTTCTATTTTAACCCTCTGAATCCAAGATATTGGGAGCAGTTATCCTTTATAATTTCTTGAAATATGATGTCTAGGTTCTTTTTTCCCCATTATTCTCTCTCCTTGATCTATTTTCTGGATCAGTTGTTTTTCAAAGGAGATTTTTCACATTTTCTTCTATTTTTAAATTCTTTTGACTTTGTTTTATTGTTTCTTGATGTCTCATGAAGTCATTAGCTTCCATTTGCCCAATTCTAATTTTTAAGGAGTCCTTTTCTTCAGTGAGATTTTGTATCTCTTTTCCCATTTGACCAATTCTGCTTTTTAAGGACTTTTTTCTTCAGTGAGTTTTTGTGCCTTTTTCGCCATTAAGTCAATTCTGTTTTTTATGATGTTATTTTCTTCAATTTTTTGTGTGTGCCTCTTTTACCGAGTTGTTAATTCTTTTTTTTCCATAATTTTCTGCATCACTCTCATTTCTTTCTCCAATTTTTCCTCTACCACTCATCTTTTTCTTCAGTGCTTCCAGGAATTTCTCGTTGGGTCAGCATTTTTCCTTTAAGGTTTTGTTTGTAGCTGTTTTCTTATTGTTTTCTTCTGAGCTTATGTCTTGGTCTTCCCTGCCACCATAGTAGCTTTTGATGGTCAAGTTCTTTTTTTGTTGTTTGCTCATTTTTCCAGCATATTTTTTGACTTTGAACTTGATGTTAAAGTTGGGCTCTGCTCTCCTAGGGGTGGGGGTGGGGGGAAAGCACTGTTCCAAGCTTCAGGTTTTTCTGCACTACCGGTTTCAGAGCTAGTCCTGGGGGTCTGCAAGTTTTCAGTGTGATGTGAGGAAAGGTGAGGTCACTGTTCTCCTGGTCTGTGCTCTGGTCTCTACCCAAGAAGGACCCCTGCTTTCCTGAAGCTACAAGCACTAGGACTCTTCTTGGCCCTGGAATGGAACTGTGAGGGAACTTGACAGCGGCAGCACCACCAATAGCAGCACCAGCACCAGCACCAGCACCAGCACCAGCAGTGGGCCTTAGAGACTGCTGCAACAGTGGCGGTGGTGGCTATGACAACAGCTTCAGGGCCTCTCAACCCAGAGACAGTAAGGGGGTAAGACAACTAGTCAGAAATAAATTCCAGGGGGACAGCTAAGTGGCACAGTGGATAGAGCACCGGCCCTGGAGTCAGGAGGACCTGAGTTTAAATCCCGCCTCAGATACTTGACACTAGCTGTGTGACCCTCGGCAAGTCACTTAACCCCATTGCCTAGCCCCCCCCCCAAAAAAAGAAATAAATTCCAAGGGACCCTTTGCGGGCACTGGGAACAGCAGGCACTGATTGGCAACTCTATTTCTCATACACAATTCTGGGTCAAAGTTCCAGGGTTAAGAGGAATGCTTGTGGTTGGTCACAAAGGAGCAGGGGCCCTGATCACAGGTCATTTCAGTGTAGATGCAGTTATTAGGTTATCTGCCATATTATAGTATTTTGGTTTTTACTTTATATTCTTTAAGATACATTAAAAAAAAAACCCAATACATCAACTACAAATGTGAGGGGGGGAAAAGCATGCTGCCCAACCAAATTTCCACATTTCAGCAATACTTCACCCATTCATTTAGTAAAGTTTTAAGAAATGTCATAATAACATGAACTTGAAATATCTATAGGCATTTTCATTGAGGCTCAGCTCGCGATGTGGCAATGGTGATGTAAACAGCTGAAAAACAAGGGCTGCCATGTGGCCAACTATGGAGGCACAAGCCTGCTTCTTCCCACAGGAACACACCAACTAGTGACAGTTAGGATCTTCTGCAAGTGCGCCTGCAGGGCAGCTGGCATCATGGCACCACATAGCTGGATTCAATCTGCTGATGACTGGCTTCTTGCAACGTGCCGTTTGTCTATCAGAATGCCAATGCACTTCTCAATCATGCTAATGCTTGGGTTAAGCCAAGCTCTTGACTGAGTGATGACCTCCTGAATAAGAGCATTTATGCAGCAACACTTTTCCAGCTTTCATGGGGAGGACGATAGCAGCTTAGAGGTACATTTTCTTGCCTTTATCTACAGCACTTCTGGTATGCTCCATTCCCTGCGCGGGTCTTTTTGCATCGATGTGGTAATTTTAAATGTTGTTCTTTTGCTGCTGAAGTTCATATTTAATAAAAAAGTAGAGTCTGCATCTATGTCTTCCTTTTCTGAATCATGGTTAATCATTTTCACTTCAAGTAATGATTTGATAGTTTTTGTCAATTCCTTTTCATTCATCTATGTGATGTCATGTGGCTCTTTGAAACGGATGGCTTCATTATTATTACAAACAAGTCTTGGGAGGGGGGAAAATTTAGAATTCAAAATCTTATAGAAGAGAATGTTGAAAACTGAAAATAAATAAATTTTTAAAAATTTTGAAAATTAAAAAAGCAAGTAATACTGTCATGTGGTATATTGTCACCATGGCCGCACAGGGTTTAGACAAATAATTTATTTTAACTTCACCCGTACAAAAATAATATAACCATGTAAGCTTCCCTCCCCTGAAATGCTGACTATAAACTAATTCAAACATCTGTACACTTTTTTCCAGTTCCTGAGGGATGGCAAATGTTGAAGAAGAAGCCTGAGTAGCCTGTAGGACATAGATTTGAAAACTAATTCCCAAATTGATTGCAGTGTCCTGATTTTTTATAAAACTGTTGAATTTGTTGTTGAGATCAGCACTGACATTCATGTCTGCATACATTCGATGGAGTTTGCTTGTAAACTCATATCCACAGGCTTGCTTTAATTTATTGATCAAGGCTTCTTCAGAATCCATAGACACACATAGGCCATGAATGAAATGTTTGGCCAACATTCTGCCATAAAACTTTTAAAAACATCATTATTGTCAATATATTTGAAAACAGTAGTGAAGTTGTAAGTATGCTTGTCTTTCATTTCATTTTCAGTCATTTCTTTTTTTTTTTTGACAAGTTGTCATAGAAGTTGGTCAGTAGCTCAGGTGCTTTGCAAATAGACTTGGGTTCTTTATTGTTTACTCCGGATGTCAGAGCCTCATCACGAGCATTCATGAAGTGTTGATCACCATTCAAAACAATGTTGATAAGTTGGGCAAATTTACCACACACCTCCAAAACTGATTCTATAGATTGAGTTGGCAATATTTTCCTGAGAAAGATTACCCATTGCTCTTAGACCCTCATAATGAGTATGATTCTGTAGTTCTTGAATCATATGAGGTAAACCACTCAACGCAGCATGAAGAAAAGTGTACATATTTGCCATGTCCCTTCTTTTCTCTTGTTGGATAATATTGTGACATTCTGCATGTAGGAACTGTAAGTGGTCTACCACCATTCACTGCTGACATTCGTGAATCACTTTACTCTAAGGACTTGGATATAAATGTTTTCTACGTTACATTTCTTCATCTTCTAATCTACCTAAGACATTTTCCATATATTGTGAACAGTTTGATTCTTGTGATAAATTTGAAGCCTCTTGTTTCTAATACTCCCCTGTTTCAGGCAGAAAAGATAACTCAAGAATTTCCTGATAAGACTTTAAAGGGAATTTTTTTTCTTACACTGTTCAACATGAACAAAGGAGTTAATAACCAAACCCATGGATTACTCTTTGATTTCGTTCTTCCCCACAGCGCTCATTTTTTATTTCTTGAAGGAGCATTTGTATAAAGATTGCCCAATGTGGCTCAATCATCAACTTTCTCCACATATCTAATGCTAGCTCTCCTATTTCCATAAGTGATTCATTCATTTCTACATTACCATAAGCATGCTGAAAGTCAGCTTCTGCCAATCTATTCTTCTTAATAAATTGTGTGTTGAGGTACTTGTATAAACAGTCTGTATAGTCTGCCCCCTTGTTATATTCTTCCCAATACCTATGATACATGACCAATATTTATTCTTCAAACTCCAGAACTCTCTTGTGCAAATGGCATATATGATTTAAAAAAAAATTGTAGATTCTGTGTGAAGTCTTTCACTAAGAGGTTCAGGATAAGCCACACAAAAAGCATAAATGTCTGAAAAGCAATTGTTCCAAGTAGTTCTTTCAACATAATCCAATATGATTGCCTTTAAGAGTTTGTTCCATATTGCATCAAAATCCACTATTATTGGTTTCAGGGACATTGTAGGAGTTTAGTGTTGAAATCTGTATGGAGAGGCTTGGAGAAGAGTGGGGAAGCAGGGAAGGCCAAGCCAGGCCAGGTCTGTCAGCTGGGCTCCCTCCTGACAGTGTTGCCATGACTGCACTGCCCTGGAGGTCCAGGCCCCACTGGGGAGGGGACTTCAGAGAAGGGGAGTTCCAGCACCAGGGAGGAGGCAAAGGCAGAGAGCCAGGGCCTGCTGGGGTGCTCCGCACACCCCCTAAGCTGTCTTTTGCTGGAAAAACATTTCACTCCGACCTTTAGTTGGCTCTGCTGCTCCAAAATTTTATTTCAGGAGTTATTTTAAAGTTGTTTGGAGGGGAATGTTGGGAGAGTTCAGCTGGGTTACTGCCCATGTTCTGCCATCTTGGCTTCACCCCAGCCCTCTTCTGTCTTCCCCATTTGCTTTTCATCATCTTCGTCCAGATCATACCCACTAACCCTGGGTACCCCCTCTTTAGGTTCCCAAACTTATTTGGTCTACCATCCCCTTTTTTAAAAAAAAATTACTTAGCACCCCCCTGGAAATCGACTTTCTTTAAGTCATTAACAGGTTTTTTTTAAATTTGCATTATTTCAAAAAATATAAAATATTTTTAAAAAATGATGCATCTCAAATTTAATAATTTATTGTAAATTTATGGGATTTTTCCTGCATTGAAATTTCGATGATGCAATATTGCATCATGTAACTGCCTAGTGGGCCTGCGTAACTTGCAGTCCACCAAAGGCCACAGGTCGTGCAGGTCTGCCATATAGTATCATCTTGTAAACAAGTCATTACATGCACATGTTCCTGCCGATGCACACTGGACTTTCTGACAATATGCAACATGCTCACCTGCCGACCTTTGCTTGTTAAGGCCTGTCAGTGGACTTGGCCACCGATGGGTTATAATTTGCATTTTGTGTGTTTGTTTGGAAAATAATGTAATTACTATGACTTTAACTCTGTTACACAACAGATGAAACATGTACAAATGGTTTTTCAAAATTTTCTTCTCATCTTTCCTTATGCTTCCACTGCCCCCTTATTTTTACTGAATGTCCCCCAATTGCACCTGAGGTTGCTATCGCCTCCCCATCCTTCCAGCACCTGCCAGGGGGCAGTATCGCCCACTTTGGGAACCTGTGCATACTAATTCACTTAGTGATCTCATCAACTTCCTTGGATTCAATTAACATTTCTATACAGACGATTCTCACATCTATTAGTCTAGCCCTAACCTCTCTCCTGACCTCCAGTCTCACAACTTCAACTTCCTTTTGGACATCTCAAATTAGATGTCCAGTAGACAACTCAACAAACATGTCCAAGAATGAACTCATCTTCCCCCTCCCTCCCCTCCTTCTAACTTCTCTATTACTGTTAAGGGCAGTACTACCCTCTCAGTTCCCCCTAGGCCTGCTACCTAGATGTCACCCTCCCTCATGCTCTTTCACCACTATACCCAGCCAGTTCCTAAATCCTGTCATTTCTACCTTCAAAACATTCCTTCTATAGACCCCTTTCTCTCATCTGATATGGCCACCACCCTGGTGCAGACCCTCATCACTTCCCTCCTGGAATATTGCAGTAGTCTCCTGGTTGGTTTCCCTGATTCAGGTCTCTGCCCCATCCTCCACTCAGGTGTCAGATTGATTTCCCAAAATACATATCTAACCATGTCACTTCCCTATTCAGTAAACTCCATTGCAACTCTATCACCTCCATGATCAACTATAAAGCCCTCTTTGATTTTTGTCTTTTTTAGGCAATAGGGGTTGAGTGACTTGCCCAGGGTCACATTCCTAGTAAATGTCTGAAGCTGGATTTGAACTCAGGTCTTTCTGACTCAAGCACCGGTACTGTACCCACTGCACCCCTTGCTACCCTCTCTGTACGGCTTTTAAAGCTCTTCACAAAATAACCATCTCATCTGTGCATTTTCAACTGGAAGTCCCCCATGCCTGGAATTCTCTTCCTCCTCATCTCCACCTCCGCCTTCTGTATTCTAAGTCCTAGCTTAAATTACACCTTCTCCATGAAGCCTTTCCATATCTCCGTTAATTCTAGTGCCTTTGCTTTAAGATTATCTTCAATTTATCTTGTATGTGGCTTATTTGTACATAGTGGTTTGCATGTTGTCTCCCCCATTAGACCCTGAGGCCTTTGATTGTTTTGTTTTTGTTTGCCTTTCTTTGCGCCCCCAGCACTTAGCACAGTGCCTGCTGTCTGGTTGGCACTTCATAAGAATGTGTTGATTGACACAGAGTCAAACAAAGGGTCTCTGTGGAAAAAGCTAGCTAATCATCTCTCACCCTCCTCTCTCTTGGTTCCTTCCAGGATCTTAGAATTTAGAGCCGGTAGGGCTGGTAACCCAATCCTTTCTCTTTTTGTTAAGTTTCATTGATTCCTTTTGTTTTTGTTTTTTAAACAAAGTAGCAATTTCCTGATATCCTCCCTCCTCCTCTACCCACCTATTGAGCCTTTCTCCTAACAAAGAAAAACAGTTCAAGCAAAACCAAAGGAAAAAACCAATTAGAGCTATCCAAAATGTGAATGGATGCCCTGGGAGGTCCTGGTTTCCTCCTTCCTGGAGGTCTTCTGACAAAGGGTGGATGCTAACTACTCTTCAGGTGTGTTGCAGAGGGGCTCTTTTGCTGAGTTATGAAGTAGATGCCCTCTGTCCCTGTGATGAAACACCAAACTGTTGGTGGCTGGTAATGTGTACAATGTTCTACCCCACTCCGTTGCCCATCCCTCACTTATTCTCAGAACCCATTCAATTTTTACAAATCAGCAGATTGAGGCTCCAAGAATTTCAGTCAGTTGCTGGAAGTCGTACAACTAGATAGTAGCTAGGTGGGATTTGAAGAGATCCCAGGACCCCAAATGCACTATTCTTTCCATTGCACCCCACTTTTCACTGGTGGGGGAGGGGATGACCTTTCACAACGCTCAATAAATCAGAGATTCTCAGTGATGGAAGATACCTTGGCAGCACCTTGATATGAATCCTCTCTATGATATCCCTGACACCTGGGCTTCCAGCCTCTCCCTGAAGACCTCTAGCAAAGGGGAACCACTGCCAAAGTGGCCCATTTCACTTGAGCAGATCTAACTGTTAGAAAGCTGTGCCTTCTGTTTCCCCTAAGCCGGCTTCTTTTAGGCTTCCAATCAATCAACCAGTCAATCAATCCACATTTACTCTGTGCTGCCTTTGGGACCAGTTTCCACACTTCCCTTTCCTCCAGCCACCAGCACTTCAAAGCCTTGTGCTAAAGGGATCATCATTCACAGGGCATCAGGCATTCAGAGTTGGGAGGGACCTTTTGTTGTTCAGTCCTTTGCAGTCATGTCAGACCAGCTGGAGTTTTCTTGGCAGATATACTGGAGTAGTTTTGCCATTTTCTTCTCCAGCTCATTTTACAATGAGGAAACTAAGGCAAACAGGATTAAGTGACTTGCCCAGGGTCACACAGCTAGTAAGTGTCTTAGGCCAGATTTGAATTCAGGAAGAGGAGTCTTCTTGATTCCAGACCCACCATTCTATCCACCTAGCTGCCCAGTGCAGGACCTTAGAGATCATCTAATCCAGTTTCCTCATTTTACAGAGGAGGAAACTGAGGCTCTCAAGAGGTGAAAATGAAGACCTAGGTGGAATTCCAGGATAAGCTCAATCAGGGCACTGGGGATATTTTTGAGTGGAGAGGCCTCAGAAAGAGGAGACACTTGGCAGAAGAGCCTGAAGATGCAACATCAGTCTCATCCCCTTCAGGCTCACTGCTGGCCTTCTGAAGTGCTAAACCAGGGGTGGGGAACCTGCAGCCTCGAGGCCACATGTGGGCCCTCTAGGTCCTCAAGTGCAGCCCTTTGACTGAATCCAAACTTCACAGAACAAATCCTGTTAGTAAAAGGATTTGTTCTGTAAAACTTGGACAACAACAATTCTAATTGCAAAGTGATAGGAACTGTTCCTTAATTTAGCTGTTTTTCCCTATTCATCCCTCTCTGTGTTGAGAGATGGAGTCTTATAAGTTACAGAGCATGAAGACTCTAGAATATCTTAACTGAAAGGGACCTTAGAACACAGGATGTCACAGATGGAAGGAACCTTAGAACACAGAATGGCAGAGCTGGAAGTTACTTCAGAAATTACCTAGTCCAGGAGTTCTTACTCTTTTGTGTGTCATGGACCCCCATAAGAGTCAGTCTATGACCTATGAACCCCTTCTCAAAATCATATTTTTAAATAATTGAAGTAAATGCTAAATTTCAGTGAGAGGTGAGTGAAAATAAAGATGTGGCTTTTTTTTTTCCAGTCCAAGTTCATGAAACCTTCCCAACTTCTCCACAGACTCTACCCTCTGTATCCAGTTTGTCAAGTGCTGGCAAGTCTACCTTTGCACTATCTCCTGTGTAGACCCCTTCTCTCCTTGACACTGCCACCATCCTGGTGCAGGACCTTATCACCTCACCCCTGACTACTGCAGAAGCCTTTTAATGGATCTCCCCTGATGCTCCAGTCTAGCCTTCACACCTTCACCCAGCTGTCAAATTGTTCTTCCTAAAGTGCACATCCAAGCATCATCATTCCCCTATTTCATAAACTCCACTGTCTCCCTATCACCTCCATGACCAAATTTAAAATTATCTACTTGACTTCTAAAGTCCTTTACAACTTGGTCCCCTCCTACCTTTCCAATCTTCCTATCCCTTATTCTCCACCCCACATACTCTGTGATGCATTTCTTGCTAACTGTAATTATTTATTTATCTATTATTTCTTTAAAAAAAAATTTGAATGTGCATATCAAATGCCCTGTTTGCTTCTGCTTTATTTTGAAAGAAATCCTCCCTTTAAAAAAATCCATCTTTTTTTCCACTGGTGTTTGAGCATAGCTTTGCAGAATGTATTATTTTGGAGTTCTTTTCAGAATTTCATGTTTTAGTATTTCCTTCTATTTCTCATAAATAGGGAATAGTCTTGAGTAATTTGGACCTTTTCTTATTATATGATGCTCCTTCTTCTGGTTACCTACAATATATTTTACTTAAAACAAGAGTTCATTGGTTTGATCACGATGTTTCTTAGTGAGTTAAATCTGAAGTATCTCTTTTCAGTTGTCTATAGATTCTGTTCATCTCACTTTTGCTTTTTGTTTCCAATATATCTGGGCAATTTTCCTGAGTGACTTTTTGAATTATAGCCTTTAGGCTTTTTGTTTCATTGTGTTTTTCTGGAAGGCTTACTCTTTGACAGTCTCTTCATAAGACAGTTGACTAATTTGGAACTATTGCCAAAGGGCTATAAAATTGTGCATGCTCTTTGACCCAACAACACTGCTTCTAGGTCTTTATCCCAAAGAGATCATAAAAACAGGAAAAGGACCCACATGTGCAAAAATATTTATAGCAGCTCTTCTTGTGGTGGCAAAGAATTAGAAATTCAGGGGATGCTCATCAATTGGGGAATGGCTGAACAAGTTCTGGCATATGAATGTAATGGAATACTATTGTGCTATAAGAAATGATAAGCAGTCAGGCTTCAGAAAAACCTGGAAAGATTTGTATGGACTGATGTTGAGTGAAATGAGCAGAACCAGGAGAACATTGTACACAGTAATAGCCACATTGTGTGATGACTGACTTTGATAGACTTGGCTCCTCACAGCAATGCAAGAATCTAAGACAACTCCAAAAGACTCATGATGGAAATTGCTACCCACATCTGGAGAAAGAACTATGGAGTCTGAATGCAAATGGAAGCATACTACTTACTTTTCCTTTATTGTTTTATTTTATTGTTTCATTCTTATGGTTCTTCCCATTAGTTCTAATTGTTTTTTACATCATGACCAATGGGAAAATATGCTTAACATGAATGTATAAGTAGAGCCTATATCAGATTTCATGCCGCCATTTTGGGAGGGGGCCGGGAAGAGTGGGAGCAGAGAAAATGTAGAACTCAAAATCTTATGGAAGTGAATGTTGAAAACTAAAAATAAATAAATAAATTATTAAAAAAAGACAGTTTGCTAACCTTGCATTCCTTGCCTAAATACAGCTGACCAAGCCAGTATCTGTTACTTAGGAACTTCTTGGTACCTAGGTAGGTCAATCAATGGTTAAACACGGAGCCACTTTTGTCAGATAGGGCCTAGCAATAGGTCAACCCTATCTTCATATAATATCCTATCGCCAAGTACAGTTCCTTGGCTTGTAGAGATGATACATGTTCTTCTCTTTTGTCATTTAAAAAATCATTCAACTAGTTTTTCTTCTAACTACAATTGTGTTCTAAAAACGTGGTTTAAAATGTGTTTTTCTGCTATTATTTTTTCAAAGAATCTTTGATTTTGGAGAGTTTCCCATTGTTTATTCTAAATGCTCTAAGCTCTTTACTGTCATGTTGATTTCACTCAGACCCTCAGACTGGAAAGCACCTTAGCAGCCATTTGGTCCATACATGCTGGATCAAGAATCCGCTCTACAATGCTGTCAACAGGATGGTCATCAAGCCTTTGCTTATAAAGTTCTAGTTGGGAGGGAACCAACTACCTCTGAAGACAACCCATTTTACTTCTGTTTGGCTCTAATTGTAGGGAAGTCTTTCAAGCCTGCACCACCTCCTTGCTACTGCCACCCATTGTTCTTTGTTCTTCTCTTGGACGTGTAGCAGACCTTTCTTCTATATGACATTGCTACAAATATGACTCTTCCCCCTCTACATCTCCTCTTGCCTAGGCTAAATGTCTCCCTTTCTTTCAACAGATCTCCATAAAGCACTGTCTACAATCCTCTCACCATCTTCCTAACTGTCTTTTAGACCTCCTCTGGCTTCCCAATGACATTCCCTAAAAGTGATGCTCCCTATGTGACCCAACCAGGCGCGGAACAGCAGAATCCACTTCCCTTAGGATGGGCATTATGTGCTATAATGCACTCTAGAACAGTATTTGCTCTTTTGTCTTCTTTGTAATACTGTTGATTCATGTCGAGCTTAAAGTCCATTAAATGCTCACAGGCATGTTTCACACTGTGGTGTAGCCAAGTCTCATTACTCTATTTCTTCTTTGAGAGCTCTAACTTCAATCCTAACTCATTTATTTTAAACATTAATTTAATGATCTTTTGAACCATTCTGGAGGGTTTTGCAGTTGTTCATTGCCACTTCATGGCACATAGTAGGTACTTAATAAATGCTTGTTAATTGATTGATTGCTTTTTGGGGGCATTCAGAATTTATTCTATAGAATGCTTTCTTTTCTTCATGGATTTTCAAGTTAATTTCCTTTACTTCATCAAATGGTGGGTAATAGTAACACACCTGGAATGCTGATGGCATTAAACAAGAGACATCCCAACCCTTCGGGGGTACTCCTAGAAACCTGAATGTGGCACGCAGTAACATGATCCTGAGATAGTGGGACTGGAGACATACTGAAGACAACTCCAAAAGGCAGCTATGGTTGGATTTGTACTGCACCTCTCAAGGGACATTTCAGATGGAAGTCTCTTCCCTTCAGTACTAGGTGACATAAAGCACAGAGCACTTGTCTTGGAGTCATAAGACCCATGATTGAATCCTGCCTTAATTGCTGACTAGCTATGTGATCCCGGGCAAGTCACAACTTCTCTTATCATCAGTTTCCAAAGCTGTATAATGGGGATAAAAACAGCAGTTACCTCATGGATTTTTTGGTGAGTATCAAATATCTATAATAGTTCTTTATAAAATTTAAAGAAGTATCTAAATTAGCTATAGTTATTGTTGTTAAACTAAATGGTGTTTTATTGGGCCCTTCTCCAATCCAGTCACCTGCTTTTCTCTGGTCTACTGAAGTTAATTGAATTCCTGGATTTCTATCTGTTAAAAGTGTTAGAGGTGAAGGTAGGACAAAGTCAGAAGGAATCCTCTTTAGTGGTGATTCCAAGAGGTAATTTAAAATGGCATCCGAGTGTTCAGTGGTAATACTAGGCCGGGGTGGTCCCCTTTTATTAAGGGGATTTATTCTGTGAAGTTTGGATTCAGTCAAAGGGCCACACTTGAGGACCCAGAGGGCCGCATGTGGCCTCAAGGTGGCAGGTTCCCCGCAAGGTGTGGGGAGCTGGTAATGCAACCTTGTTGTTTTTTCTTTAGGATTTTCCCTGTGCCAAGTTATTTCCTTTCTTCTTAATAACGTTTATACTGTTTTAGCTAGTTAATATCTAGACATTATTTTATCTAGCCCTCATAAGTCGTTTTGTAGTGATGAGTGGAAGCTGGCTAGTTTAGACACAACCTCTCACTCTGTCCAAATCATCAGATTTAGAGCTGGAAGAGACTTTAGAGGTAGTTTGGCCCAACGCCATTCCCCTCGTTTTACAGTTTACAGTTTACAGAGGAAAATGAAGCTCAGAGAAGTTAAGTGAGTTGCTTGAGGTACCACAGCATCTGAAATGAATGTGGGGACCAGGAGGCCAGTTATAGCAAACAGCCACAGGAAAAGGGGGAAGGTGATTAGGGAAGGAGGTAACTGGATTGAGACCAGGAAGTCAAACAAGCCAGGAAGGTCCAAGTGAGTTGAGGCCAGAGACCAAAGAAAGTTTAAAAAGCAGTGAAAGGCAGAAGTTCTAAATATAAAGGCATATGTCACTAGGCATGGCCCTTTTTGTTCCAACCAGACTGGATCAGTAATTGGTCCTAATGGTGCTGTCTTCTCTTGCTTCATGTATTTATGCAGGCGCTCCCCATGCTTGGAATGTCCTTCTTACCCATCTCTGCATGCCAAAAGCCTCCTCTTCCTCCAAGCTCACCACCTCCTCCAGGAAGCCCTCCTTGATCATCTCTCTTCTCCCGCCCTGCCCCTCCCACTAAATCTGGCACAATCAATACCTGAGCAAGAGTTTTCTCTACAGTATCACCTGAAAAGTCGTCATCCATCCTTCACTTGATGATTTCCAGCGATAAAACAGATCACGACCTCACATGCCAGCCTATTTTTTACTTTGGAGGCAGCTCTGAAGGTTGGGAAGTACTTTCCTTAAATCGAACTGAAATCTCCCTTTCCCATTGCTTGCAGTTCTGTCCCCTGGGGTCAGTGCCTGGGCCCCTCTCACCTGTGGCCTTTTCCCACTCTCTTTGTGTTTCTCCATGAAGTTAATACATAGTCATTTGGTGGTATGAAAAATAGATCACACAACAAGGGGTGGAGATGATACCCCTTGGCCCCTACCTCTGAATCTGGAGGAGAACTGTAAGTGCGGAGCCTGGGGATGGGGAAGCTTGGGACTAGATGGGGAGGAATGGTCCCCCTCACCCAAACTCTCTTTCACGTAGCAGCACGACACCATGGATAAGCCATAGGATTTGTGGTCAGGAAGACCTGGGTTCATATACTGCCTTAGATGTTTACTAGTTCTGTGACCCTGGATAAGTCACTTAATCTTGTGTCTCAATGTTTTTTACTTGAAAAATGATGATGATGAACTTGAGGAACTCCAAGGTCCCTCTAGATCTAAATCTATGTTCCTCTGGTTTGTTCACTTCCTAGACGTATGACCCTGAACAAGTCACTTCTACTCTGCTGGTTTCTTGATCTATAAAATGGGGATAGTACTGGTACTGCCTATACTTCATAGGCTGCTGTTTTGTAAGTCTTAAAGCACTACAGAACTGGGGGGAAAGGGTTATTACTGTAAGGGAGGGGCTCAATTAAATAAATCAATCAAATTACTCACCTGAAACCCATAAATTGTAACTTAATGAGTTTATACTTATCTTCATCGATTAATCAATCTGAGTCTTTGATCAGTACTCAGATTCTGGAGGGGCACTGCACAGGAATGTTCAAATTTGGCTGAGGAAACCAGATTATGCCCTCAGAAGTGTCTATGAAACACAAAGTCAGTTTGAGCCCGAGAGATTGTTCCAGCTAAATCAATGGGAGCTGGGGTGGGGAAGAGGAAGAAAAAGAGGCCTGAGCCTCCTATCTTCCCATCACTATTCTAGCAGTGTCTCTGGATCAGCAGGTGGCAGTGCCTGCGGCAGCATCTGCAGACAGCCTGGATGAAGATTCAAGGCTCCACAAAGAGTCCAGCAAAAACAAAATGAAACAGGGGGCAGCTAGATAGAGCAGAGGATAAAGCTCTGGCCTTGGAGTCAGGGGGACCCGAGTTCAAATCCGACCTCAGACACTTGACGCTTATTAGCTGTGTGACCCTGGGCAAGTCACTTAACCCTGATTGCCTCACCAAAAACAAAGAAACAAAAACAAAACGAAACAAACATACCTAAAAGGAACATGCATAAGGACTTTCAGGGACTGTTACCCTTTTGCCTCATATGCTTTTGAAGTTAGAGCTCACATTCCCTTGGACTCTGTGTGGCCTTATGGGAGAGTGTTTCACAGGCTCTAGGGGCTTTGTTTTGTACCAACTGTTTTTTACTATACCATGACTAATTGAGTCTGGCTGACTAAATGATATCAACTAATTATCATGACGGGAAGCACAACTAATTATCATGACGGGAAGCACACCCAGTCGGGGCTTGAGTTGTAGCATTAGAAAGATATCCCTCTTGAGCAACCCTAGAACCCTGGGGCAAAGTAAATAGCCATACTCTGGGGACCCAACTAGTTAGTGAGAGTTGGGATGCTAGCTCTAAAGTATGAACGACATTATTCTTAAACATTTGACAAGTAGAGTGTCTTCCCAAATCTTCTCTTCTTCAGGCTTAACATTGCTAGTTCTTCCTACTTTTGCCACCTTGGATGTCACACTGGCCTCCAGGCCAGTTTCCTCACGTATAAAATGAAGGGGTTGGCCTGGCCAATCTCTGTCCCTTCACTCTGAACCCTTTATTATTTCCATCCACTCATGGTTTGGCCTTCCATCCTCTCCTCATTTGGGCCTTTGTCTTCTTGAGGACACCCAGTCCTCAGAATACCTGCAGATGACCTTGCAGGTAATTTGCATTCCTGATAAAATGTTCCTTCTATGGGACAATTTGACAACTTAACCTTGTATACTATTGTCTCTATGGGAAAATGTGTTCTATGCTCCTAGCCACCAATTTGGCAAACGTTTGGCATCTTTCCTGTCTCAGAAGGAAGCTGAGCCAATTATCTCATAGGATTTAGAAATGACTGGGAAGGGGGTTGGGGTGGGGAGAGACCCCAGATCATCCAGTCCAGATTCCTTTTTTTTTTTTGCACAGACCCCTTTGATGAAACCTTTTCAGAAGAATTTTTTTTTAAATTAATAATTGAAGAAAATGCTACATTTCAGTTAAAGGTTAGTGGAAAAAGATACAATTTTTTTTCCATATGAGTTCATGGTTTCCCTGAAATCTATCCATATATCCATATATCCATAGAGCCCAGGTGAAGGCCCCTGGTCTAGTCCAAACTATTCATTTTACAGATGAGAAAACTGAGGTCCAGAGAAGAGAAAGGGTAGTAAGTGACTCCCTTCAAGTGGGCATCACCTCCCAGACAGGCAGTGACCAAAGTGCACAGTGGGTCCCCTCACATCCCCTATAGTCTGTCTGTTTGATACTTGTCAGCCCTGTGTCCCACACCAGGGTGACAGGGATGAACTATGGCCGCTCCCCCATCCCCACCCCACTTGGGGACGTGTTTATCTTTTTCTCTGTGTTTCTGTTTATTGACTTGTTTGAAACTTCATCATCCACGGAGTTAATACATGGTCATTTGGTAGTGAGAAAAACAAGACCTTGAACCTGTGTCCCCAGCCCTCGCCCTCCCGAAACCTGGCATGACAAGCCAGAGTCCCCAGAGAGGCAAAACCTTTGGAGTTCCAGCTTGGGGAATGGGGGCCGTAGGGAGGTCAGGCTCTTTCCCCGAAGGTGAGCGGGTGGGGGAGCTGGGACTGGACAGGGGCTACATCTGAGCCCCCCAAACCACTCCCTCCCCTGTCCCTTAAAGAGGCCCCATCAGATTCATTCTGCTTTAGGGGTGGAAGGGGAAGGGACTAGGAGGTTATCTTCCTGGCAGGGCTCAGTCTGTGAGGATGGAGAGAGCTCAGGAGGGAAGGAGGGTCAGTGGTTAGAGTCTGGGGTGGGAGAGAGGGAGCTTGGGATTTCCAGGTTTGGTTCTTGACTCCATTGGTCCCTCTCCCCGTCCCCTAGTCATCACATGCGCCAGTGGACCAGATGCTACAGTGTGCAAGCATGATGGGAATGGGGCTAAGGGCTCAGATGGGCCTGGAGGGGACAGGCACTGGAAGGTTCCCAGGCCCTTCTTGCCTAACTTGGCCAATGGTCAATTAGCCCAGGGCTGGGAAATAACCAGAGATAACCCATGTGGAACTCACTGTGCGACCTGGATAAGTCCTGGAAACCCAGAGGCTTCATCATCATCATCATCATTAGCTGCCTCCCTGATCCATCCAGGGCTCTCAATGTCTTCCTTATTCAAAACAACATAAAATAATGAAAAGCTGCCAATGAGCAGGAAAATGGCTCAGGGTGGAGGAAAGAACCTGGAGAATTTATACACGGAACCCCTGGAGAACTGAGACTCAAGAATCAAACTGATTCTCCCTCCCTCAGTGATGGGAGAGGCGGTCTAGAAAACTGAGAATGGAGCTTTCTCAAACACTGTATAATGGACATAGAGCTGCTTCCCTGCCTTGGATAATGGAGAATAGAACCAAAAAAGGGAGAGTGGAATCACTGGAACACAGGCTCCTCAGGTAGAAGAAACCTTAGCGATCACCTTGTCTACTGCCCCTCGGTTTACAGATGAGGAGATTGAGGCCCAGAGATAGAAAGGTGACTAGTTCATGGTCACACAGCAGAGTTAGAATTTGAATCTAGATTCTCTGGCTCCAGATCCAGAGCTATTTCAAATTCTAGCAGGGAATGATGACAAGTAGAATTCATTTCTCCAGCCCCGAACTGCCATGAGGGTCATGGATGTGACACAGTGGGCCCCACGTGCCAGGCGGGGTCTGTGAAGCTGTGCCTGTAAGGATGCGGGAGGGAGTGAGTGGGTTTGGAGGGTCCAGGAGGAAAGGAAGGTGCTAAGAATGTGCAAAACTATTCTCTGGGGACAGAGGTGGGGATGGGGACTACTGACGGACAAGGACATTCTGCTCCCCTTCAGGAAGGGCGGTTTCAGGCATGAACTCAACACCCCTCTAGAGGAAGGGATGGTTCTGTGTTTCTTGCCCCCAAATCTCACCCTCCCCGCCTCCGTCACTTCCTCCTTTGCTTGCTAGGCCGGACTGGGGCATAAATAAGTGCTCCGGAGGTACCACGAGCGGCAAAAATATACATAAATACTGTACACATGGGAGGCGCCCTCCACATCGCATGTGGCCCGGCTGCCTCCTCCTCTGATCCCCAGCCCCTGGCCTGGGCTCCACACACCCTCTCACCCCTACTGTTTGCCCTGTGGGACTACCTCCCCAATCCGCCCACAGCCTGCAGGAAGCACTTGCAATATTGCACATGGCCCTCTGGCCCGGGGCTGCCCGGGGACGAGTGCCTTCCTCCTGCCCCCAGGGAGAGTGATGGGGCCTCGGCTACCTGGACGAGGAGGGAATCAGGGCAACCCTGGGAACACAGAGAGAGGGCAAGGCGAGGAGGCTGGGGCTGGCAGCGGCAGGCGTCCCGCTGCCCCCACGGGCCAAGGCCTCCCCGTATGTGATCCGTTCTCATGCACGTGTGTGGTCCCCAGATGCACATGGAGCAGAGGATGGGGGGTGCCATGAGGGGAGACGCCGGGCGCGACCCGGCCGGGGGTGTTTCAGACACCAGTCCTTTATGGGGCCACGTGCCTGTGCCCAGGACGCCCAGACGAGGCCCACAGGTGCACACACAGGTGCAGGGCGGGGTGGCGGCAGGGGTGCAGGATCGCGTCCGGGTCACACCCTCCACAGGAGGAGGTGGTTCGTACTATCATCCCGCCCCACCGTCTCACTGCTACTGCTGCTCAGTCTGAAGTCCTCATAGCCATCACCCCCGCTGATCACCAGCATCTTGGGCTTGACCAGGGCTGGGGCTGAGCCTCGGTGTCGGGAAGAATCTCTCCGTTCCAGCAGGGCCGACTTCTCAGGACCTGGAGCGGGGAATGGCAGACCAGTCTGGGCAGTGTGGGGAGGTGGTCCGTCCCAGGCTCTGAGCACTCCCCTGCGCTCCTCCCCCCGTCAACGTTCTGCTGTTTCGTCACTTTCTGTCCTACATCATAGCCCTTCCTGCCTCTCGTGGTACTTCCCATTTTATGCGTTACTTCCTGTCATTTTAAACCGTTCTCCTGTCTTCTAATGTCTAACCACTTCCTGTTTCCTACATCACATTTCTTGTGTGTATATGACTTCCTGCCTACCACATATGACTTCCTAACATGTCTAACCACTTCCTATCTCCCACAAGCCATTTTTCTGTCATGTGTAACAATTTCCTTTATACCATAAGCTACTTTGTGGCAGCTACAGACACCTATAATAATAACAACAACAATAATGATAATAATGATGATAATTATCCTAACTAGCAATTATATAGTTCTTGAAGGCTTGCAAAGCACTTTAGAATGATTATCTCATTTGATCCTCACAATAACCCTGGGAGATGGGTGCTATTACTATCTCCATTTTACAGATCAGGAAACTGAGGCAAATAGAGGTTAAGTAACTTGTCCAGCTACTAAATGAGGCTGCATTTGGACTCAGGGCTTCCTACCTGCATACCCCACACTCTGTGCACTATGTGGTCTCTTACTATTAGAAACTACTTCCAATGCCTACCAGCCATTTCTTTTCCATTTTAGTTCCTTCATTCCCTCCCATCCTGTTTCTAACTTTTTCTGGACCATGCCCTTTCTACTCCTCCCTCCCTCCCTCCTTTCTTCTTTCTTTCCTTCCTTCCTCTCTCTTTTTTTTAGGCAATTGGGGTTAAATGACTTGCCCAGGGTCACACAGCTAGTAAGTGTCAAATGTTTGGTCTGAGGCCAGATTTGAACTCAGGTCCTCCTGACTTCAGGGCCGGTGCTGCATCCACTGCGCCACCTCGCTGCCCCCTTCTTCTCTCTTTCCCTCCCTCCTTCCTCCTTCTTTCCTTTTTTCCTTCCTTCCTTCCTCTTTACCTCCTTGCTTCCTTCCCTCTCTCCTTTCTTCTATCCTTCTTTCCTTCTTCCCTCCTTCTTTTCTTCCTTCCTTTTTTCCTTCCTTCTTTCCTCCTTCCCTTCCTTCCTCTCTCTTTCCTTCCTTCCCTCCCTCCTTCCTTCCCTCCTTCTTTCCTTCTTCCCTCCTTCTTCCCTTCCTTCCTCCCTCCCTCCAATCTATCCATTCATCATGTATAGCTATTTCATAGCTATAAGAAACTACAGCCCATTTCTGATTGTGTGTATGCTTCTTCTATCTACCACAAACGACTTCCTGGGTAGCATAACCATCTCATGCCTCTTCTCAGCCCATTTTCCATCGACTACCCCAGCAGTCCTTTTGGGGCAGATGTTCAGTTTCTTTGTAGGGAAGTCCCAATGACAGAGTCGCCTCATCACTTTCTCGGTCGCTTCTAGGCCTAAGGCGTTGCCTCGAGCACGGAGAGGCTAAGTAAGTCTTTTGGCCAGTGTGGTCAGAGGCAAGGCTGGAACCAATGTGTTCCTGACTCCAGGGTAGCCTTCTTTTCACTATGCCAAGGTATTTCTCACAATGATCACATTTTCAAGGGGGAAAAAAGTAAACACAGAAACGAAAACTAGGACACAGGGCTCGACAAATCAGCATTTCTACAAAGCCTCGCTAAAAGTATTCTGGCTTTTCATGAAAACAAGGACTGCCCTGGAAAATGTGGGCTGTGTGGTTACCTCCGTCTATAGCTTCAATCCTCCGGTGACCTATTTCCTATCTTGGGTAGCACTCCCCTCTCCTACACGTTCACTTCCTGGATTTTTGGGGTGTCCGAGAGGCTCCCTGTCCCACCCATGTCCTCTGAGGGCCCCCCTTTCAGGGAGAGGAAAAAATGGTGGCTGTGGCTATCGGATCCCCAGAGCCTGGCTGACTTACTTGCGTCATGGGATGGCGGAGGGCAGAGGAGGTCAAAGTTGTCTGGGAGCTCGATAGCGGTCAGGAAGCGCACGTGCCCCGTGTGGCCCTGGACCAGGCCAGCAGGACTCAGTGGGGCTCGAGGGGTGCTGACGGTATTGGGTGAGGTGGGCATCGTGAGCACCACCCCGGCGCTCGTCCCGATCCACAGCAGGTCCTCGCAGGCCAGCAGGGCTGTGATGCGTAGACAGGCAGCCTTGTGCTGGCGGATGATGGCATCGGAGCCTGGGGAAAGTGGGAATGAATGGGATGCAGGGGGAGCCAGGGCCTCTCTACCCTTCTAAGTGTCCCTAGCTCTAACACCCCACCCCAGCAAAACAGCCTTCAGCCACCCTCCTTAAGGGGCCCAGGGACAACTCTGTCAGGTGAATGGCAGATCTGGAGGGGCCCTTTGGAACCATCTACTCCAGAAGAAAATCCTAGGGCTCAAACAGGGGAAGTCACTTGTACAAGGTTATGCAGCCCCTTCTCCCAGTGACTTCTCTGGCAGAATTAGGACTCAAGCTCATGTCTTCTGATGCCCCCTGTCCTTGCCCATTGGTGATCACCTAGTTTGTGGCCAAGCACTTGAATGAGTTCGTTAGCCTGACATTCAAGGTATTTTACAGTCTAGCTCCAATCCACCTGTCAACCTTAATTAACCTACTTCCTGTGGTTTCCTATTTAAATGTTTCAGTATGACCCTCAGATCCCTTACCACCCTAACCAGGGGACTAACTCCCACTATCTGATTATTGATTAATGTACCATTTGTGTGTCATGAGAGAAAATTTAAAAAATAATAGCATTTAAAGAACAGTTTAAGATCTGCAAAGTGCTTTGCAAATATTATTTCATTTCATCTTCACAGCCACCCTGGGAGGCAAGTGGTAGTATTATCCCCATTTTGCAGATGAAAAAACTGAGGCAGGCAGAAGTTAAGTGACTTGTCCAGGGTCACATAGCTATGTAAGTGTTTGAAGTTGGATTTGAACTCTGTTTTTTTTTAATCCAAAATCATAAAACTGAGTTGATTTCGTCCACAACGTTGACATGCCCGGCTTCAATGCACCTCAATAAGCTAGAGATCTCACAAGACCCCCTGGAGAAGCTAAAGCTTGGAGGAGTCAGGAGACTTGTCCAAGGCCACACAGCTAGCAAACAGTAATGTGAACCCCACTCTGCTGACACCAAGTCCGGCGTCCTCAGCATTAAATCACCTCATCTCTCCATCTTCCCTCCTTCCCACCGTCCTCATAGGCTCCAATGGAGCCTGGGCCTCCCTCCCACCAAGCCACCGGCCTCCCCTATCTCCTTCCCCCAGCCTGGCCCTGGGTTCCCGGCCCGCCTCACCAGCGAGCATCTTGTGCACAGGGGGTGTGATGTCCACCTCGGCCAGCTGCTCAAAGGTGCCTGAGTGGTACAGTCGTACTTGGGCTGTGCTCTGTAGGGCGATCCAGACGCCCAGGCTGGAGTTCACCATGCAGGCCACGTTGCGGTTGGGGTCCAAGCCGACCTGGAACGTATGCTGGGGTGGCAAGGGGTGGGATGGAGAAGAGGGATGACTTAGACTTTTCTGGGCTTGTTGGACATAATAAAGCCTCCTCTTCACATATTCCGCATTCTGGTTTGTAGCCAGACTAGCCTACTGGCTGTTTTCTGTCTATAACATTCCGTTTCCCACCTACATGCTTTTGCACTGGCTTGTACCCCAAGCCTGGAATGCATTCCCTCTTCACTTTCTAAGAATCCCCAGCTTTCTTCAAGGCTCAGCTGCCTTTAACTTGAGGTGTATCTAATTCTCTTCAGTTACTGGCACCCTCCCGCTCCCAGACTCTGTCTATATTTTATACTGATGTTTCTGGGCACATTCTCTTTCTCCCCAGTAGAATATGGGCTCCTTAAGGGCAGGGACTGTTTTATTTGTGTCCCCAGTTCCTAGCAGAGGGCCTGGCACACAGTAGGTGTTCAGCTGAATGAACGAGTGAACTCAAATGCCTTTACCTCTGGTGTTTCATTTGATTTTCCCAACCAAAGCTAAGGGACATTAGATCAAAGCTTGCATGCCTAGCTCTCTGAAACCTGAGCAAGGCAAGTTCAAGGGGAAGAAAAAGTTAGGAGGCTACTCATCTTTCATGACTGGCTTTGGAGGAAGGTCCACTGATCAGGTGGCGCTATCCACAATTCATGTATGGGGAAACTGAGGTTCAGTGAGGGGAATAACAATTCCCACTTTTGTAGTACTCGAAAGTCTTATAAAGTGCCTTCTTCGCAGCAATATTGCAAGGTAGGGAGGATTATGAGCTCCATTTTACAGAGGAGGAAACTGAGGTTTAGAGAGGGGAAATGACTTGCCTAGGATCACACCATAAGTCAGTAGCCGCAGTCCTGATTCAGTTCAGGGTTCCTGCCTCTCCCACATCAACCCCTGCCGAGATGACAGGGCTGGGTGCTTAGTGCCTGTGGTTCCCAAATAGGCTTAGCTTGAGGCTCCTGTGGCTGGTTCCCCAGCCTCCTCTAACCTGGACCCTCTCCCTGCTCCGAGGCCCTCCCCTGCCCCCGGACCCAGGTACCTCCTGCTGCAGGCTGCCTGTGTTGAGGACAAAGATTCGGTTTTGGCATCCACACCATAACTTTCCCGACACTGACACCATCTTGGTAACTGGGTTCCCTGGACTCCCCAGGACTAGAGATTTGGAGTTCTGGGGGTCCCAGAAATGGCCTGCCCAGGGAGAGAAAGGAGAAGAAGAGAGGACTTGGCTGGCATTCCATCAGAGTGCTTCCTAGATTCTCATCGCCCTAGTACCCTCATCCTACCCCTCTACCAGGCACCCTCTATTTAGGGATCACAAAGTATCAGAGCTGGGAGAGAGTCACACAAATGTGGCTGGAACCTAGGTCTCCCTCCTAGGTCCCAGGTGTCTACCTACTTGCCCCAAAATCAGAGAAGTCCTGGTTCCCAAGATCCTTACCTGCTTCCCGATTATAGACAACAAGTTCTCCATTCGCCAGAGACACAAACACCTGGTTATCCAGGTACCTAGCCCAGGGGAATTGGGAGACAGGAAAAGAAGGAGTCAGCTTTTCCCTGTGTCTGGCACAAGTCCCTGAAGGTAGCTTGAGTTAGTTAGGGGCCCACCCATGGCCCCCCCTGAAAAGGAACCTTGGGGACACCCCTCAGAATATGGAAGCAGTGGTGATAGTGGTGGGGGTGGGGTGAGATTAGGGCAATAATTAGTTTTCCAGGTACCTCCAGGCAAATTTTGGGGAGCACGGTAGAATCTAGAATCTTGGACTTAGAAGGGACCTTAGCTATCATCTAACCCAATCTCCTCATGTTAGAAATGAGGAAACTGAGGCCAAGAGAGGAGCAGGGATTTATCCACAGCTACACAGTGGGTCAGGGGCAGAGCCCAAACGAGATTCCAGGTCTTTTGTCTCTCAGACACAGCCTCTCTAACTTGCTTTCCCCACCCCAACACTCTCAATGAGTGGGTGGGGTTGAGGGGCTGCAGAGTTGGGGGGTCAATGGTAGAATCAGCTGGGAGAAGCCAATGGAGAGTTGGGACAGGGGATTCAGTGCCAGCTGGGTTCAAAGGAGTTGTTATTTTTAGCAAAATTTAAGGTTTGCAAAATGCTTTACATCTATCACTTATTTGATCTTTCTACCTGTGGCAGGTACTGCAGGTATTAGTATCCCCATTTTCCAGATGAGAAAAATGAGGCTCAGAGAAATTAAGTGATTTGCCTGGAGTCTCCCAGCTAGCCTGCATTCAGGTGAGCCCAGGTGTCTCCTGACTCCAAGCACAGCACTCTTCTCCGGTATCACTCTGTCTCTCTAAGTCAGGGCCAGTGGAGTTAAGGGTTTAGTGTTTGGGAGGGTTAGAGGACCTGGGGGGTTCAGGGTCAACAGGGTACAGGGCCTTACATGATGGCTGTGACGGCCGCGGCGTGCTGAAGCTTCATGCTGTTCTTGCGGTTGCGGATACTGTCCGAGGACTGATAGACGTGGATGCTGCAGGGACCATAGCCATAAGACAGATGCCAATTTCTTCCCTGCCTTTGCCCTTGATCCCATCTACTGCCTGATGGCTTCAAGCCCATTACCCGGCCCCAAGGAAGACCCAGCCTTCCTCTCCTAGCTGGTTCTTCCTTTGGTCTGACCCCAGTCCCTTACACTGAGACTCAAGAATCTTTAGAGGAGCCAGGCTTCTTGGGTGCAGGCCAGTGCCTTCGACTCTCACCCACAATGTCTCCATCATCCATCCCCTTCTCTCAATTTCCACCAGCACCACTCTGGTACAGATTGCCATCTGCCTGGACTACTGTAATAGCTTCATTTAGAAAAGTGTTTTAGTGATGCTCTTTCTGGGAGTAAATCTATCAGTCCCTACCACCAACAGCTTGCTCTCTTGCCCCTCTCCTCTCCTAGTAGAAGCTGTCCCTTGTCCCCATCACAAATCAACAGATCTCATTTTGCATCTCTAGTCCTTTCTCCCTTTGGCAATGCTCTCTTCTTCACCCAATTCAGCTGTCACATGCTTCCAGAACAAGCTTTCTTTAACTTTGATTCAGGTTCAAACCCTTCAGTGGTGCCATATTGCTTACTGAGTCAAGTTCAAACTTGCTGGGGGGCTTGGCATCCAAAGCCTGCCATAATCTGCTGCGACACTGCTTTTCCAGCCTTATCTTATATCATTACCTTTCATGCACTTCCTGCTCCAGCCAAGTTTGCCTGTTCTCTGTCCCCACCAACATGTCCTGCACTCTAGTTTTTGGAGATTTTCTGGCAATGTTTTCTCTACCCATCTTTACTCATCTTTCAAAACTTTACTCTTCACTCTCTCAGACCTCAAATAGCTCTTTGTCTGCATGGCTATAATGTACTAATTTGATACTGGGTATTACAGTTATCTGTATCATCTTCTCCCCATATTAGACTTGGAGCATTGTGAGGGCAGGCACTAGACTTCACATCTCCATAAGTGGAGCATGGGGAAAGCCAATGTTGCCCCATCTATGCTGGTTGCACCGTTGGCCTAGGATGCAGGATGCTGAGGTCTCTATGACTGCCTGTCCTGTTCCTTCCCTCCACCCTCCAGTCCCTCATAATCCACCCTGTGGGGCCATACCAGCCATCTTCAGTGCCCAACCACATGGAGCTTTGGTAGGCCTCAGGGTCCATGCTGAGCAGGTCTTCCAGGCTGCCCCTGGTAAAGGACCCCCGACTGGAGCGGCGAAGGGCTCGTCCATCCACAGGGCTGCCACCGTGGGGCCCGCTGGGGCCAAAGGAGCCAGACAGGGGCAGGAAGCCAGGTTCCGGCTCCTCTTCAGAGCTGGTCGTCTCTGCTGTAGCCTCTTTGGAGCTGGGCATCTCCTCATCTGGGGAGGTGGAAAGGGAATGTGGAAGCCCAGGTCCCCAGATCCCTTGCAGGTTTCTCTTCCTTCCTCTTTCCCTTGCATCCTTCCTTCATCCACCCTGCAGATTCATCGCCCACTGTAGCAGCATTTTTCCTGACTCCTCCCCCCACCAATCCTGCAGTCTCTACCTACCTGCCTGCATATGGACATGGAGTCACCTTCCAAATGGGTGCAAGAGAGAAAGCCCTGAGTCAGGAGCCAGAAAACCTGGGTTTGAGTCCAGACTTTGCCCCAGACTCACTGTGACTTTAGGGAAATCCTTTCTTCTCTCTCTCTCTCTCTCTCTCTCTCTCTCTCTCTCTCTCTGTCTGTCTGTCTGTCTCTGCTTCCTTCTTTATAAAATGAGGATGCTGGATTTCTAAAGGGCCCTTCCATCGCCATGTCCCTCCCCTGGCTCAGGAACCTGTCCTGACTCCCCACAGCCTAACCACAGACCAGATGTCACAGAAGTCTAGTCTCATCAGCCTGGAAGAGCAGGACCTCTAATGTGGCTGCATCCTCTCTCTCCATCCTCACCAGGCCCTACTCAGAGGGCAGCAGGATTTCAAGGTCGGAAGGGACCTCAGCAGCCATCCAGTTTAACCGGTACATTCCTTAATAAGGATCGTCTCTACATGCTTGCCATGGGGCCATCCAGCCAGTGCTCGAAGATCTCCGGTGATGGAGAACTCACTACCCTCCAAGGCAGTACGCTTCACGTTTGTACAGACCTCCTTATTAGGAATTGTTTCATCATATTGAGCTGATAGGTTTCTCTAACTTCCACTCATTGCTCTCAGTTCTGTGGCCCAACAGAATAGTCCCTCCTTCCTACGCCTTCCAGCCATCATCTCGGCCTGGTCTACTCTTCTCCAAGTTAACCATGCCCAGTTCTCTCAGCCAATCCTTACACGGTCTGTTCTCCAGGCCGTCCTCCGCGCTGGTTGCCCTCCACTTTGTCAATGCCTTATCTACAACATGGCACCCAGAAGATATCCCAGGTGTGACCTGACCAGGGCTGAGGACAGTGGGACCAGAACCTTCTCATTCTACTTCTCTAAAGCTAGACCAGGAGAACCAGCCCCTTTCTTTCAGAAGCCAGGTTCATTCTGGTGAACAAAGGTATTGATTGACCTGTGCTCAAGCTTTCACCTTTCTGCCTGTTCAAATCTTCCTGGTCCTTCAAAGCCTGGCAAAAGCCCTGCCTCCTCCAAGAAGCCCTCAATGACTGACTCAGTCCACAGTGCATTCTTACTCATCTCAGAGGGGTCTTATTTCATTCTTAAAATGTTCCCTGGGTGTCTCTCATCTTTCCAGTCTCTCCAGATTGTGGGGTCTCAGAATCACTGAATGTTAGAGCTAGAAGGGACCTTAGAGATTATTTAGTTCAAACTGCTTGTTCATTTTATAAGGGGAATGCTGAGGCTCAGCGATGGGATTGCCACAGTGAATATATGGACGAGCTGGAACTCAGGACCAGATCCCTCTAATTCCATATATTTTCATGATTACCATCCTGCCTCCTTTCTTCAGCGTTTACACATCACCGAGGCACGTGGACCTAGAGGTAGCAACTGGGGAGGAGGACTAGGTAAAAAACTGAATTAATTAACTAACTAATCTATTAGCTCTGACTGACAGCTTGGAAACCATCCGACTTTCTGATTCCTCCCAATCTTCACTACCATCCCCCCAAACCGCCAGAAGAGAGGAAGCCTGTGGCTACCTCTGCCTCCAGGAGGCCTCCCTGGATTGACACTCACTGCCAAAGCTGGAGGAAATGGTGGAGCGGCTGGCCTGGCTCTGTAGTGTCCCGGACGGGCTAGGGGATGACTCAACATCTGAATCATCGCTGTCAAAGGGCATGAGTTCTGGGCCTGCAGTGCTGTTGCTGGGCCCTGGGGGCAGCTCTGGGGAGGAGCCTGAGATGGAGATGTGTAGGCAGGGCTGGGAACTGCCTTCATCCAGGGCAGCCGCTGTGGCTGCCACCTCCGGGGGAGATGCTGGGCTTACCGAGGATGGTGGCTGGTCCCTGTGACAAAGAGAAAGTCAATGCAAAGTTCTGGGCCTGGCTGTCACACCCTCCCCAAAGCCTGTGGTAGGGGGCCTACCACTCTACTACAGAATCATAGCGACGATGGCAGCGGCTGCTTCCTCCTCTAGGAAACCTTTCTGCTTTGGTCAAGGTTTTCTCCAGATTCTGATAGGTAATCTTCCCACTACCTGTCCCCGCTCACGCAGGGCTCAGTCTAGGTGCTACCAGCAATAGTCTTATTACCCTGAGCCTATGACTCTCTTTTTTCCCTTGCCCCTGTGGTCTACCCTACTTTACTTTCTTGGGTCTGGGCCTGGATATTTGTGGCGCTGGAGGCCACAGGCATCACCTTTGAAACTCTGGCTCTAAGCTCGTCCCCTCCAGTAAACTGTCTCAGACTCATCTGGCCAGGGTATTTCCTCAAAGTCCATGTCTGCCTCCGGGAAGCCTCAGACTAAGGAGTCCAAGATCCCCTGCTCCAATGGCAATTCAAAGCCTTGTTCCAAGCCTGCCTCCTCCAGGAATTTGTTCTAGACTGTCATCTCTAAGCCTAACTCCTCTTCTAGGAAGTCACTCGGATTAAGTTGGCCAGTTACTCACAAACTCTTGCTCCAAACTCAAGTCCTTCTAGAAGTAATCTCTGACTAACCCATCTGGGACCTCCTGTGTTCATGGCATTTCAAAATTCTTGTCCCAAACCTACCTCCTCTGGGAACCTTCCCAGTCTAATCCTCCTAGAGATCCCAAAACCCTGGTTCTAAGCCCTATTCTCCTCTTAGAAGGCTTCCCAGACTAAGGAGTGTGGGGGGAATGACTTGTAGGTGCCCCCTCCTCTGACCTCACCATGCTCCCATGGCCCAAGGCCCCTAATACCTGAAGCTATTGTTGCCCCCTCCACCTCCTCCACCAGGCTGCAGGCCAGGCACAGATCCCATGCAGAGGATACGGGCAGAACAGACGGCGATGCAGGCCTCCACGGTGGGCTCAGCTCTCAAGCTCAGCAGGCAGACCTGTCCCACATAGCCATCGCTGTTGCACACCCACACCTCGTGGGCACTCTCAGCACAGGTGCTGTGGCTAGGGGAGGCACAAGAGAACTGGAGGAGAGGGAAGAAGAAGACAGAGTCAGTGGCCGCTGGGACAGGGATCAGAGAAACAAAGAAACTCAGGAGAGGAAGGGACCTCAGACATCACGTAATCCAACCTGCGTTTCCCTGAGGATCCTCTTGACACCATCCCTGTCCTGAGACATTCCTTTCCACTTTTGGACAGCTCTTATTCTTAGGAATGGGTCCCTAACATCAAGCTGAAATTTGTCTTTCAACAACTTTTACCCATTGCTCTTATTTCTGTCCTCTGGGCCCAAAAGCACAAGTTTGCCCCCTCTTTCATGTGACAATTCTTCAAATACTGGAAACCTGGCATTCAATGCCCTTTACGGTCCGGTCCCAATCTCCCTCTCTCCAGGCTCATCTCTTCATTTCCCTCTATATCCTCTTCCCATTGTTTAGCTGAATCAGCCAGGTATATAAAAGCTCAGCCAAGATTGAGAGGTTCCCAAGTTGTTTTCCACCTAAGTTTTCTCTTCTTCAGGTTATACATCTCCAGTTCCTTTAACTGATCCTCACATAGTAGGACCTTAAGCTCTTTCAACATCCTGGAGGCTGACCTCCTTTGGATAATCTATGCTTGGCTCTGGATTTTTGGCCAATTATTTGGCTGGGGAGTTTGAATAAGCATGGATAGATGTCAGCTTTTCAAATTTGAAGATGGGGGCAGCTAGGTGGCACAGTGGATATGGCACTGGCCCTGGCGTCAGGAGGACCTGAGTTCAAATCTGGCCTCAGACACATAATGCTCACTAGCTGTGTGACTCTGGGCAAATCACTTAACCCCAATTGCCTCACCCCCCCCAAAAAAAAATAAGATGACATGAAGCTAGGAGGAATCAAGATTAAATTTAATAAGAATAAATGTAAAGGGCATATGCTTGGGTCCAAAGAATCAATTTTAGAAGTCCAAGATGGGCAAAGTGTGACTAGATAACATTTTGTGTGAAAAGATCTCTATGTTCTGGTGGACTATAAGTTCAGTATGAGATTGATAGGGTAGCCCAAAATCTAATGCTACAATACACCATTTTAAGAATGGCACAGTGGATATGGCATTCTCCAGAACGGTGGTATCCAGAACAATGGCTGTGATACATCCAAAGTGAAGGGTGTGTCAGTAGCACAGTTCTCTGCCTCTACACTACCGTGTTCAGTTTCAAGCACCGCATTTCAGGAAGGACATTGATAAGCTGATGAGTGTCCAGAGGAGGATGACCAGGATGCCGATAAGCCTTGAGACCATGCCTAACGAGGATCGCGTGAAGAAATTGGGAATGTTTAGCCTAGAGAAGAAGACTCAGGGTATCTGCGTCTTTGAAAGCCTTCCCTGCGGAACAGGTAACAGACTGGTTCTGCTGGGCCCTAGAGGGTAGAACTGGAAGGCAAATTTCAGTTTGTCGTAAGGAAAAAATTCCTTAAAATAAGAGCTAGCTCAAAGTGGAATGGGCTATCTCAGGAGACTGGGGGGAACCCTCTCCTTAGACAGCTTCAGGCAGTGGGCTGGATGACCACTTGTCAGAAATATGGTGGAAAGAGTCCTTGGTCACACCTATTGGACCGGTTGCCCTCTTCCACCGGAGTTGGTCAGCCTGTGACCTGGATTTGAATTCTGGCTCTGCCCTTGACTTACGGAATTTAGGTGAGTCTGAATGCTCACCTGTTAGATATCTGGCAGAGTAGATCCTTATTCAGGCCTGTCCTCCGAGGTCACTTCCAACACTGAGACATAACGGCCTTCGGGTTTCTTTCTGGTTCTAAATCATGTTATTCCATAGGTGTATGATTCTTCCTGCCCTCTGGACTAAGTGACCTTCCTAAAGTCTGACTACCTCTCTTCCCTATCATGACTATGTTGGGTGCTCCATCGGGCTGCAAGACTCTTAAAAGCAGTCTGTATTATAGCTTAGTATTTTGTAGAAGGAATGCAAGGCTTTGCACAAATCAAATGCTTAATAAGTGTTGATTTTGTAGAATTGACTTGGGGATTCAGAACAGAGGAGGATGGCTGAATGTGGGACCCGGGGCGGGGGGAAGGAGTCATGGTGGAGCTGAGGGCCTGCTCCAAGGGACCTGAAGGAGCTCTAGTGGCTTTTAAAATACCAATCCTCATCTTGGCATTCAATGCTCTCCCTAATCTGACCCCAGCCTTCCTTTCCAGGTACATTTCATATTGCCTGTCTTGACCCATCTTACATCCAGCCACTGGCCTACTTTCCATCCCATTTCTCATCTCTGGGCCTTTGCAAAGGCAGATCTCCGTTCCTGGAAGGCCTTCTCTCCTCACCTGCATCTTGGAGAATCCCTAGTTCCCTTCAAGGCTCAGCTCGAGCACCACCTTCTTCATAAGGCCTACACTAGTGCCCTGCAAAAATCAGTTGGCATTTACTTTGTAAATATTTTGTTTCCTTTTTGGTGGCATGTTGTTTTTCCCCGTTAGAATGTAAATTTCTTGAGGGCAGGGGCTATTTCACTTTCATCTTGGTATCTCCAGTGACTAACCCATAGTAGGCACTTAATAGGTGTTTTTGAAATGAACAAATGAACTTTAGTTAGACAACTCTATATAAGTAAACTTGGGAGTCTTCCAATATGGCTTTCTTCAAGACCCAACTAAATCCCCTCTTCTACAAGGAAGCCTTTCCCCACTTCTCTTAACTCTAGTGCCTTTCCTCTTTTAATTATTTCTTATTTTTTCTGCATGTAGCTTGTTGTACTTATCTGTTTGCTTGTTGTTTCCCTCGCTAGACTGAATTCCTCAAGGGTGGGGACTGTCTTTTGCTTCTTTTCATACCCCCAGCACTTAGCACAGAGCTTGGAACATAGCAGGCACTTAATACACGTTTACTGACTGACTGAGGTAGCTTTTTTTAAAATGCATATTGTTCATCAACTCATAGCCTAGTTTATTATTCCTGAACCTGAATTTCTCTTTTAAACTGAGAGATGCCTTGATTATGGGATAGGAAGAAGAGGAAATGATGGAAGCTGAAGCTCATAGGGTGGCGCTAGTGGAAGGAAAGGCCCTCTGACCCCTGAAGATGGGAGTTCCAGCCTCAGAAATGAGAGATCTGCCTTGCCTGAGGGTAAGTCAGGGGGAAAGGTAGGGACTTTGAGTTCTTGGATGCTGGAGGGAGCCCCCTCCAGCCTAACCTTACCTGCATGCCACTTCGGGTCTTCATGATGGGGATGGCTTTCAGGAACTCTGGATCCAGACAGTTTTTGCTGGAGGCTGAAATGAACAATCAGAGATGGAGACAGATGAGTAAATGCACAGAGGGTGGGGTGAGAGGAGATGGAGGAGTGTCATCCAGGGCAGGCAGCATGGCATAGGCTGAGTGACCAAATGAAATGGTTTTGTAAAGTACTTAGCACAGTGCCTCACACATAGTAGATGCTTAATAAACACTTGTTTCCTCTCTCCCTCATTGAAGATGGTGAAGGCAACAGACTAGGCTGGAGTTTTTAACCCTTTCTGTGTCATAGCCCCTTTGGCAGTCTGGTGAATCCTCTGGACACCTTTTTTTTTTTTTTGGCTAGGCAATGGGTTTAAGTGATTTGCCCAGGGTCACACAGCTACTAAGTGTTATGTGTCTGAGGCTGGATTTGAACTCAGGTCCTTCTGACTTCAGGGCCAGTGCTCTATCCACTGTGCCACCTAGCTGCCCCTAGAATGATGTTTTTAGGCAGCTGGGTGGTGCACTGGGCCTGGAGTCAAGAAGACCTGAGTTCAAATTTGGCCTCGGACATAGATGCTGTAAACCCAGACAAGTCATTTAACCTCCATCTACTTACAGTTTTCTCATCTGCAAAATGGAGATAATACCAGCAGCTACCTTGTAGGATTGTTGTGAGGCTCAAATGAGATAATATTGGTAAAAACGCTTTGCAACTTTTAAACCATTATATACATGCTGACTAGCTATTAAGCATATAAAATAAAATATACAGGATTACAATGGAAACCAATTATACTGAAATACAGTTATCAGTTATCCAAATAATAAAAATTCCCCTGAAATCCTGGACTAGATCTCTAAGATCCTTCAGCTCTAAATATATATGATCCCAGAAGGCTGGGAGGACTAAGTGCTAAGGACAGTGTGTGTGGGAGGTAGAAGAGACCTTGATCTAGTCCAGCCCCTTCCTTATACCAATTTATAAACTGAGGCACACAATGGGGAAGGAACCTGCCCAAGATCACATGGTCAATAAGTGATGAAGTCAGGATGTCAATCCAATTCTTTTTATTCTTGGCCCACATCTCTTTCCACCATATCACAGTGGAGGGGTGTGCCTATGGTTGGCCTGGGGCTTGACTAGAGCTGAACCAAGACCCTACCGAGTTTCCGCTTGGCTTCATCAAAGGCCTGCTCAAAACCAACTCTGGCATCGGGGTGGGGGAATTCAAAGATGAAAGTATCCGTGCCCTCCGGCCTCGTGGCTGACAGCTCCACCTTGTTGGGTGGAAAGGAGAGTGTGTAGCACAGGGCCTGCTTCTCGGCCAGGTCCCGGTGGGCAGCAGCTGTGAGCTCCTTGATGACGTCATCCAGACTCTGCAAAGCAGACAGACCTCATTTCCCACTCCAGCCCTCCTGGCCTCCAGTGCCCCAACCAGACCCTGCCCTTTGCTATGGTGCGGGCCTTGCCCACGCCAGCTTCAGTGCTTCCTCTAAGTCCATATCACCTCACTTTCAAGGAATGCCTGCCTATTTCCGCCTCCTCCCTACCCCTGCCCCCTTCACCATATTCTTTGGGATCAAGCTCCCTTGGGGGAGTCCTGTCTACTGCAGCCCATACTTCCCTCTCTAAGCTCTAGGATTTACCACTTAATTCTCTCTCATTCTGGGTCTCTCTTGTATCCCCTTTAAGGCAGAGGTGCCCCTAGGGAAAGGGCCAGGCCTCTCCCCTCAGATCACAAGCTTCTCCGAGGACAAGGGGACTGAACTGTCTCTTCAAACCTAGGGCTGTCTGGAAATAGGAGCTATGTTACTTCCTGAGATTGGAGGGTTCCTAAGGCAAAGGTCGCACTCCTCCTCCCCAGATCACAGGCTTCTCTAAGGGGCCATGTCTTCATCTCAATTTTTTTTCTCATTTTCTTGGGGTGAGGCAATGGGGTTAAGTGACTTGCCCAGAGTCACACAGCTAGGTGTCAAGTGTCTGAGGTCACATTTGAACTCGGGTCCTCCTGACTCCAAGGCTGGAGCTCTATCCATTGAGCCACCTAGCTGCCTCTCTTCATCTCAATTTTGAAGCTCCTTGGAGGCAGGAACCCTCTGATTCTGAGGTTCCCTGAGGGCAAAGGGGCTGCACCACTCTCAGACCAGGAAGACTGTGTGACGGGTCTGGTATCTTGCCACTTGCTGTCCAGGATGCAGACTAAGGGAGAAGCTAGGGCAAGGAACTCTAAGGAGTGCCCAGGGAAGGTCTTACCTGGTGGGGGAAACTGAGGCTCTCAGACAGCTTGCCGATCTGGCCCAGAGTGTTAAGGTCCTCATCCAAGTGGCTAATAGCTTTCTGGACACTCTCTCGGTTGGTGGCATGGGATGCTCCTTGGGGAGGGAGAAAGTGGGACAGAAAATGTCAGGAAGATTAGTAATAAATAGGATAAAATGGGGGCAGAGAGCCAAGGGAGAACAATAAGCTAGATTAGCATGTAGCAGTCTAGTGACCAGCTGTGTGACCCTGGCTAAGAACTTGCATCTTTCTGGAAGTCTTCTCTAGAATCACAGGCTCTTAAACTATGGAAAATAGAAACCTAGAATGCTGAGTCATGAAATTATTCAATACAGAATCTTAGGATGCAAAATATTAAGACAGTTTAGAATCTTAGAATTCAAAATCTTAGAAGAACACAATTGTGAATCTTAGAATGTAAAATCTTAAGACACAATTTACAACGTTAGAATATAGAGTCTGCTAAGGATATACTTTATACTTTAGAAGGTAGAATCTTAAGACTATGTAATATAGACTGACAGAAGTATTCAATTTAGAATCTTAGAAGGCAGAATCTTAGAAATTTATAATTAAGATTATAGAATGCAGAATTGTAGATGAATAAAATTTAGAATTGAAAATATAGAATCTTATGAGTATATAATTTGGAATCTTAGCATGTAGAATCTGAGAAGTATAAAATTAAGTCTTAGAATGTAGAAACAGAAATAGAAACTTTAGAGTCTTAAAATGTAGCCTCAGAGTCTACAATTTAGAATTTTAGCATTTAGACTCTTAGAAGCATTCAATTTAAAATGTTGGCATTCAATTTAGAATGCCATTATTCAATTTAGAACATTAGGTTATAGAATCTTAGATGTATTCAATATATATTTCTTTTTAAAAAATTTTTTTTAATTAAAAAAATTTTTTTTTACCCTATTTATTTATTTATTTAGTGAGGCAATTGGGGTTAAGTGACTTGCCCAGAGTCACACAGCTAGTGAGCGTTATGTGTCTGAGGGCGGATTTGAACTCAGGTACTCCCGACTTCAGGGCTGGTGCTTCAATATATATTTCTAAAATGAATAAATAAATCAGAATCTTAGAAGGCAAAAATCTAGGCATTTTAAATTAAGAATCTTAGAAGTATACAATTTTGAATTTTGGAATGTAGAATCATGGAAATATTCAAGTTACAATCTTGGAAATATTCAACTAAGAACCTTAGAAGTATCAAATTAAGATTCTTAGAATGCAAAATCATAACAATAAAAAAATTAGAACGTTAAAATGTAAAATCTTAGCATACACAATTTAGAATCTTAGAGAATTTGATTTGTAATCTTAGAATTCATAATCTTAGAATCTTTCGAAGCACACAATTAGCATTCTTAGAATGCAGAATGATAAAATTTATAATCTTAAAATGTAAAATGTCAGTACAAAATTTAGATACATAGATATATTCAATTTAGAATTTTAGATTGTAGAATCTTAGACAAAAAATTATGAATCATAGAATGCATAAATTTAGATGTGTTCAACTAAGAATTTTATACTGACAAATCTTAGACGTATACAATTTCAAATCTTCGAATGTAGAACCAGATAAGTGTTCAACTTGTAATTAGAGAAATATTTGATTAAGCATTATAGAATGCAGAACCTTAGAAGTACACAATTAAGATTCTTGGGCCAGAGGGTCTGAGAAATATATAGTTTAGAGTCTTAGAAGTATTCAACTTACACATGTAAAATGAATTATCTTGGAAGTAAATAATTTAGAATATGAGAATGCAGAATTTTTAATTTAAAATGTAGAATTTTAGGGTTTAATTATGAATCTTAGAAAGATTCTATTTAGAAGCTTAGAATACAGATTCTTAAAAGTATCTTTAGAGTACTATTAGAATACTAATATAATTTAGAACATTAGAATGCAGAATCTGAGAATAAAGAATCTTGGAAATAGTCAATTTAAAACATTTAAAGGTGGGGCCTGAGAAGAATGCAATTTACAATCTTAAAAGCATTCAATTTAGACTATTAGAATGAAAAATCTTGGATTTGTACAATTTAGGTTCTTAGAATGCAGAATCTTAGAAATATACAATTAATATTCTTAGAAAGCAGAATTATAGAAATGAAATCTAGAATCCTAGCATATAGAGGTATACAATTTAGAATCTTGGAATTCAAAATCTTAGAAGTATTCAACAAAAAATCTTAGAAGTATAAAATTTAGCATCTTAGAAGTATGTATTTTGATTACAATAATATTTTATTTTCCCCAATTACATGTAAAGACAATTTTTAACATTTTAAAAAAAATTTTGACTTCCAAATTCTCTCTGTTCCTCTCTTCCCTGAGACAGTAAGAAATTGATATAGGTTGTACATGTGTGATCATGCAAAACATATTTCCATACTAGTCATGTTGTGAAAGAAGATAAGTGTGTGATTTAGAACCTTAGCAAGTGAGATCTAAAAAAAATACAATTTAGAATCTGTGAAGTATTAAATTTAGAATTCTGTATCTTATAAGTATTCAGTTTAGTCTTAGGATGAAAGCTCTTAGAAGTAGACAACCAGGGTAGCTAGGTGGTGCAGTGGATAGAGCACCGGCCCTAGATTCAGGAGAACCTGAGTTCAAATCCAGCCTCAGACACATAACACTTACTAGCTATGTGATCCTGGGCCAATCACTTAACCCCCATTGCCCAACCAAAAAAAAAAAAAAGAAGAAGAAGTAAACAACCAAGGATTAGAATGTAGAATCTAGGAAGTATACTATTTTGAATCATAGAAGTACTCAATTTAGACATATGAAATCAAAAATCTTATAAGTAAATAACTCAGAATCTGAGAAGTAGAATTTTGAATTTTAGTATATAGAATCTTATAGGGATTAAGTGATAAATTTGGAAGGATTCAGTTTTGAATGTTACAATGCAGAATCTTAAAAGTAAACAAGTTAGACTCTTAGAATGTGGATTCTTAGAAGTATTAAAATTAGAATCTTAGAGTGCAGATTCTGAGAATGTAGAATCTTAGAAATATACAATCTAGAATAAGAGGATGCAGAATCTTAGAATTAATCAATTAAGGATCTTAGAATGCAGAATCTTTCTTAGAAGTATTTAATGAAGAATCTTAGTATTATACAATTTAGAATGGAAGAATAAAATTCATAATACATAATTTAGAATCTTAGAATATGCAATTTAGACTATTAGAATGCAGAATCTTCAATGCACACAATTTTGAACAGACTGCAGAATCTTAGAAGCATTTAATTAAGAATCTTAGAAGTGCACAATTAAGATTCTTAAAATGCAGAATTGTAGAAGCATGAAACTTAGAATTTTGAAGTGTAGAATCTTAAGGTATACAATTCAGAGTCTTAGTATGTGGCCTTACTTAGCATGTAGAAAAGTAAGCAACTTAGAATTTTAGAAGGTAGGGTCTGAGAATTATACAATTTAGAATCTTAAAAATATTCAGCTTAGATTTGTAGAATAAAGAATCTTAGAACTTATTCAATTTAGAATCTTAGACTGAAGAAACTTGGAAGTATATAATTAAGATTGTTATAATGCAGAAGCATAATAGTATAATATTTAGAATATAAAATATAGAATCTTAGTGTATACAATTAGGAATCTTAGAATGAAGAATCTTGGAAGTATACAATTTAGAATCTTAAAATGCAGAATATTACAAATATACAATTAAGATTCAGAAAGTATAGTATCATAAAACTAAAATTTAGAAGCTTAAAATATAGAATCTTAAATACAACTTAGAATCCCAGAATGCAGAATCTTAAAAGTATTACATTTAGAATCATAGAATGCAGTATCTTAGAAGTATTTCAATAAGAATCTTAGACTGTAGAACCCTAGAAGTACACAATTAAGATTCATAGAATACAGAATCACAGAAAAAATTCATGATCTAAAAAACGTAGAATTTTATACAACATAAAACATTAGCATGAAGATTCATAGGACAAATTAGAAGCTTAGAAAGTAGGGCCTGAGAAGTACACAATATTTTATCTTAGAAATATTCAGTTTAGACTTGCAGACTAAAGACTCTTTGAAGTAAACAATTTAGAAGGAAAGAATGCAGAATTCTGAATCTTAGAATGTAAAAATCTTAGAAGGATACATTTATGAATCTTGGAAGGATTTAATTTAAAATGTTAGAAGGTACCTTCTTAGAAGTAAAGTATTGAGAATTTTCAAATGCAGATTCTTAGAACTCAATAGAATCTTAGAATATAGGAACTGAAAATGTAAAATCTTAGAAATACAAATTTTAAAATCTTAGAAGCATTAAATTTATACTGTTAAAACAAAAAACTGTAGATTCTGTATTCTATGATTCTTAATTGTACACTCTAAGATTTAAAATTTTTTAAATTCTAAATTGTCTAAGATTCTATGTTTTATTATTCCAAATATTATACTATTATGATTCTGCATTATAACATTCTTAATTGCATACTTCTAAGAATCTTACAAGGCAGAATCTTAGAACTATGCAATTTAGACTCATAGAAGTTTGCAATTTAGAATCTTAGAATGCAGAATCATAGATGTATACAATTTTGAATCTTACAAGGTAGACTCCTTAAAGCATTCAACTTACAATGCAATAAATTTTCAATTTAGAATATGAGAAATAGAATCTTAGATGTAAGCAATTTAGAATCATAGAAATATTCATGTAAAAATCTCAGAATGCAGAATCTTAGATGTATATACTTTAGAATCATAGAGTATGGAATCTTGGAAGTATGCAATTATATTTCATAGAATGCAGAATCCTCTTAGTGTAAAATTTAAAATCTTAAAATACAGATTGAGTACATAATTTAGAATATTAGGAGTACTGAATTACAAATCTTAGAATGCAAAATTTTAGAAGTATTCAATTTAGAATCTTCAAATGTGGAATTTTAGAGTATACAACTTAGAATCTTTGCATTAAATACTTAGACATGTTTAGTTTAGAACATTAGAATGCAAAGACTGAGAAGTATACAATTTTTTTCTAGAATTTCAGAATGTAGAATCTTAGACTGATGCATTTTAAAATAATAGAATACAGAATCTTAGAAATATTCAGGTAAGAATCATAGAATGCAGAATCTGAGAAGTATACAATTAAGATTCTTAGAATGCAGAATCATACATATAAAATGCAGAATCTTTGAATATAGAAGCTTAGAGTATACAATTTAGAATATTAGTATGTAGATTCGAAAAAGTGTATAACTTAGAATTTAGGGTCTATGAAGTATATAATTTACAGTCTTAGAAGTGAATAACTTACATATGTAGAATGAGCTATCTTAGAAGTAAACAATTTAGAATATGAAAATGCAAAATTCTGAATTTCAGAATGTAGAATCTGAGGATTTAATTATGAATCTTAGAAGAATTCAATTTGGAATCTTAGAATAAAGATTCTTATATGTATTCAGTTTAAAATCTTAGAATGCCAAATCTGAGA
The DNA here is from genome assembly GCF_003287225.1 of Phascolarctos cinereus. Taxonomy (NCBI): domain Eukaryota; kingdom Metazoa; phylum Chordata; class Mammalia; order Diprotodontia; family Phascolarctidae; genus Phascolarctos; species Phascolarctos cinereus. The sequence continues at coordinate 313,899,991 of NW_027556098.1, read as the reverse complement.
GTAAAGAAACATTCAATTTAGAACACTGAAAGGTAATGCCTGAGGGTATACAATTTAGAATCTTAAAAGTATGCAGTTTAGACTACTAGAATGAAGAATCATGAATTTGTGCAATTTTGAATCATAAAACTCAGAATTTTAGAAGTACTAAATTAAGAATCTTAGAATGTAGAACCTTAGAACTATACAATTTAAATTTATAGAAGTATTCGTTTAGATCTCAGATCATAGAATATTAGAAGTAAAAAAAAATAGACTCTTAGAATGCAGAAAAAATTTAGACATTAAATTTGAAATTTTAGAATATAAAATCTTTGATGCATACAATTTAGAATCTTAGAAGTATTCAATTTAGAATCTTAAAAATACACAATTAGGTTTTTCAGAATGCAAAACTATAAAAGTATATAAAATTTAGGATCTTGAGATGTAGAATTTTTGAGTATTCCATTTAAAGTCACAGAATACAAATCTTATAAGTATTCAATCTAGAATCTTAGGATGTAGAATTTTAGCTATATACTATTTTGAAACACTACCTGCAGAATCTTAGAAATATTCAATTAAGAAGCACAGACTGCAGAATCTTAAAAGTATATAGTTAAGATTCTCAGAATTCTGATTCATCAAAGTACAAAATTAATACTTTTTAAATGCAGAATCTTAAAATATGCAAATTAGAATCTGGACATAGAAACCCTTAGAAGCATACAACTTAAAATCTTAGAATGGAGGGTCTTAGAAGTATTAAATTTAGAATCATAGAAGAAACATATTAGAAGTAAGCAATTTAGAATCACAGAATACAGAAATTTGCATATCAGAATGTAGAATCTTAGAAAAATTCAATTATGTATCTTAGAAGAATTCAATGTATAATCTTAGATTGCAGAATATTAGAACTCAACAATTTAGAATCTTAGAGTGTTCATTAAGATTTTGGAATGCATAACCATGGAAATATAAAATTAAGATCTCAAAAGCTAGAATCTTTAAAGCAAAATATCTTTAATCTTAGAAAGTAGAATCTGAATATTCAATTTAAAATTAAAATAAAAAACTTTAGAAGTACACAATTTATGGCCTTAGAATTCAGAATCTTAGAAGTTTAACATTTAGAATATTAAAATGTTCAATCTTAGTAGTATGTAATTTAGAAGTATTCAATTTATATTCTTACAATGTTAAACCTGTTAAGTATAAAATTTAATATCCTAAAATTTAGAATCTTAGAGTATGCAGTTTACAAGCTTAGTATATAGATGCTTAGAATTATACAATTTAGAATCTTAGAAGTATTTGGTTTAGGACATCAGAATGTAGAATCTTAGAATTATTCAGTTCTAAGTAATTCAATTCAATTCTAGTCAAATAAAAAATTTTAGAGATAAAAAATTTAGAATCTTGGAATTCAGATTCTTAGAAAAATTCAATTTAAAATGTTAGAAGTATTTAATTTAGAACACTAGACTGCAGAAACATAAAAATAGCATATTTAGACTTATCCAATTAAGAATTTCAGAAGATTCTTAAACAATTTAGAATTATAGAACGCAGGTTCTTAGATGGATTCAGTTAAGAAAAATAAAATGCAGAATACTAGAATATTGAATCTTAGAAATATACAATTTAGATTAATTGGAAGTATTCATTTTAGAATCCTAGATTGCAGAATCTGAAAAAACAATTTAGAATCTTAGAAAATTCAACTAAGATTCAGAAAAAGATTATTCAAAATCTTAAAATATAGCCTTAGATATACATAACTTAGAATCTTAGAAGTATTCAATTAAGATTATTAGAATGAAGAATGGTGGAAGTCAAAACATTAGAAAAATGTGGAATCTTAGAGTACACAATTTAAATTGTTAGCTTGTAGACTCTTAGAAATAAACAACTTAGGGGGCAGCTAGGTGGCGCAGTGGATCAAGCACCGGCTCTGGATTCAGGAGGACCTGAGTTCAAATTCGGATTCATACACATAACACTTACTAGCTGTGTTACCCTGGGCAAGTCACTTAACCCCATTGCCTAGCCAAAAAAAAGAAAGAAAGAAAGAAAGAAACAACTTAGGATCTTAGATTGCAAGGTCTGAAGAATATACAATTTAGAAAGCAGGACCTTAAAAGTATTACATTTAAAATCTTAGAACACAGAAATTTGCATCTTAGAATGTAAGAATCATAGAAAAATTCAATAATGAAACTTGAAGGGATTCAGTTTAGAATTTTAGAATGAAGAATCTTAAAAGTAAACAATTTAGAATGTTACAATTCAGAATTTTAGAAGTATTGAAATTATACTTGTAGGATGAAGAATCATAGAAGTAAATAATTTAGAATCACAGAATGAAAAAAATTTGCATTTGAGAATGTAAACTTTTAGAAGAATTTCAATTTAGAATCTTAGAATGCAGAATTTTAGAAGTAAAAACTCTAGAATCTTAGAATACATATTCTCAGAATTACTTAGTTTAGATTCTTAGAATGTAGAATCTTATAATTCAGAATCTAAGAATTATTCAATTTAGAATCTTAGATGGCAGAATCATAGGAGTAAATAATTTAGAATATTAGAGTGCAGAAATTTAGGTATTCAATTAATAATTTTAAAATGCAGAATCTTAGATGTACATACAATTTGAATCTTAGTATGTAGAATTTAATAAGCATTCAATTTACAATCTAAGAAGTAATTTGGATAACTTAGAATATTAAAACAAAGACTCTTACAATAAATAATTTAGAATCTTAGAATGCAGAATCTTAGAAATATTCAATATAGAATCTTAAATTTATACTTTTCAGAAGTATAGAGCTTAGAATTACAGAATGTAGGGTCTGAGAAGTACATGACTTAAAAATTTTAGAAGTATTCAATTTATATTTGTACAAACTTAGACATATTCAACTTAGAATCTTAAAATGCAGATTCTCAGAAGTACCCAATTTCAAAAACTCAGAATGTAGAATCTAGGAAATATATAATTTAGAACCTTAAAAATAACTAATTTTGAATCTCAGAATGCATAATCCTAGAGGTATTCAATTTAAGACTTGTAGAATTAAAAATCTTAGAAGTATTAAACTTAGAATTTTAGAATTTAGGACCTTAGGATATAGAATCTTAAAAGTATTCATTCAAGAATCTTAGAATTCAAAATTTTAGAAGCCTAAAGTTTAGAATCTTAAAATGCAGAATCTTAAATGCATACATTTAGAATCTTAGAATGTAGAACTTTAGAAGTATTCAATTTACAATCTAGTAAGTATTCAATTTAGAATATCAGAATCAAGAATCTTATAACTATTCAATGTATACTTGTACAATGCAGAAAGTCAGAAATATTTCTTTTGAATCTTAGGATGCAGACTACTGGAAGCATTCAATTCAGACTCATAAAATGAAGAATTTGAAAGTACTCAATTTAGAATCTTGGAATGAAGGTTCTAAGAAGTAAGCAACTTAGAATTTTGGAATGAAACTATTAGAAGTATTCAATTATGAATCTTACAGTGCAAAATTTTGTAAATGTACTTTTTAGAATAATAGAAAGCTGAATCATAGATATATTCAATTTAGACTTGTAGAATGAAGATTTCTAGATGTAAACAGTTTAGAATGCAGAATTTTGAGTTGTAGAATATAGAATCTTAGAACTATTTAATTATAAATCTTGGAAGGATTCAATTTAGTATCTTAGTACATGGAATCTTAAATGTAAACAATTTAGAATCTTAGAATGCAGATTTTAGAAGCATCTTAGAAATACACAATTGAGAATATTAGAAGTATTCAATTCAAAATCTTAGAATGCAGAATATTAGAATGTAGAATCTTAGAACTATAACTTGGAATCTTAGAATGCAGTAATTTAAAAGTATACAATTTATAATCTTAGAAGGCAGAATCTTTAAACTATACTATTTAGATTCATAGAATGTAGAATTTTAGAACCATACAATTTGGTATCATAGAAGTATTCAATTTGGTTATCTTAGACTGCAGAATTTTAGAAGTAAAAAATTTAGAATCTTAGAACGCAAAAATTTAGCTGTTATTAGAATCTTAGAATTTAGAGTCAGAAGTATATAACAATCTTAGAAGTATTAAATTTAGAATATTAGAATGCAGACTCTCTGAAGTATAACATTTGAATCTTAGAATGTAGAATTTAGACAAATACAATTTAGAATCTTAGAAGGATTTAATTTAAAATCTTAGAATGCTGAATCCTATAACATAGACTAGACAATTAGAATAGACAATTTGTCATCATAGAAGTATTCAATTTAGAATCTTAAAAGGCAGAATCTCAGAGAATTATAACTTATCTTAGACTGTAACAAGTATACAATTTGCAATCTTAGAATGTAGAATTTTAGAAGTATTCAATTTAAAATCTTGTAATTTAAAACCTTAGAAGTAAACAATTTAGAGCAGGGATGGTTAAACTCTGGCCTTCTGCCTGTTTTTGTACAGCCAGCAAGCTAAGAATGTTTTTTTTTTTTTACATTTTAAAATACAACAAAACTTTATTTAAGGATATAAAAACCATTGTTAGCTTGCCTTGCTGGCTGTACAAAAATAGGTTGCCAATAGTTTGCCAACCCCTGATTCTTAGAATGGAAAAATATATAAGATTCTTAGAATTATATAATTTAGATTCTTATGATGTAGAAACTTTGAAGGATTCAATTTAAAGGATTCAATTTAGAGTTGCAGAACATAGAATCTTAGAGGTAAGTAATTTAGAATTTTAGAATGCAGAATCTTAAAAGTATAAAATTTTGAATCTTAGTATGTAGAATCCAAGAAGTATTAAATTTAAAAACTTAGAATACAGAGTCTTAGAGGAATTAAATTTAGAATATTAGAATTATTTAAGTTAAAATCTTAGAATACATAATCTAAGAAGTAAATGACTTTGAATATTACCATGTAGAATGTAAGAAGTATAAAATTTAGAATCTGAGAAGTGTTCAATTTAGCATCTTAGACTGAAGAATCTTAGAAGTAAAACATTTAGAATCTTAGAAGAAACCAACTCAGAATCTTACATGTAGAGTGAGAGAAAAATACAATTTATAGCCTTATAATGTAGAAACTTAGAATCCTAGTATTCAATTTAGAATCTTAAATTGAAAAATACTGGAAATATATAATTTAGAATTTTAGAATTTACACTATTAGAATTCATGTCATTATAAGTAAACAAATTGAAATATTAGAACATACAATCTTAGAAGTATTCAATTTAGAATCTTAGAAGGAAGAATCACAGAATTCAAATTAGAATCTTAAAAAGCAAAATCTGAGAAATGTAAATTTTAGAATATTTAAATATAGAATATTAAAATGCACAATATTAGAAATATGTAATTTAGAATCTTAGAATATAGAATTTTATAAGTATAAAATTTAGCTTCTTAGAATATAGAATCTTAGAAATATGCAATTCTAGAAGTAGAAAATTTAGGATGATAGAATGTAGAGTCTGAGATATACATAATTTAGAATCTTAGAAATATCCAGTTTAAAATATTGGGATGCAGAATCAAAATATTCAGATTAGAATCTTAGAATGCAAAATCGTAGAAGCATGCAGTTTGGAATCCTAGGACTTAGAATCTTTGAATTATGTAATTTAGAATATTGAAATATAAAACTTAGAATCTCAAAATATAGAATCTTAGAAATATTAAACTTGGAATCTTAACATCAGACTCTTAGAATTATACAATTTAGAATCTTAGAATGAAACATCTTAGAAATATTCAACTTTAATTTGTTGATATCTTAGAACTCTTTTGGAAGTAATACAATTTAGAATTTTAGACTATAGAATCTTACATGGAAACAATTTAGAATCTTGGAATGCTGAATCTTAGAAATACACAATTTAGAATCTTAGAAGTGGTGGTATGCTGGTAAGTGTCTAACAATAGGCTGGCGGTGGTGGTGGGAATTGTGCAAGACACACTTTTAAGTATGATCAGCACTATTAACACTTTCTCCATTACTTTCTTAAGTGGAGATAAACAACAAAATTTGAATCTTAGAATGCAGAATTTAGACAGATACAATTTAGAATCTGAGGATTTAATTTAAAATCTTAGAATGCTAAATCCTATAATATCATAGAAGTATTCAATTTAGAATCTTAGAAGGCAGAATCTCCGAGGAACATAACTTATCTTAGAATGTAACAAGTATAAATCAAGCCCTGATTTGTAGCATCTGTCAATTCCCAAGGTGGAAAGGCTCTCACTGAATGAATATTTACAAACAGGCACTCAGGAGCCAGCTGGAGTTGGCTCAGCACACTCCTATTTAGAGGTATAAAATTTAGAATCTTAGATGTTTTAAATTTGAATCTTAAAATGTATAATTTTAGAAATACACAATTTAGAAATACAATGAATAATAACATTAGTGCTTTAAGGTTTGCATACAGTATCTCATTATAGCCTTACAAACAAACCTTCGGAGGTAGACACTATTATTATCTCTATTTTACAGATGAGGAAACGGAGGCAAAGAGAGGTGAAGTGACTTGCCCAGTGTCACATAGCTCCTAAGTAAGAAGTCACATTTGAACTCAGGTCTTTCTGACCCCACACCCAGCACTTCATCCACTCTGCCACCTAGAATGCAGACTCTTAGGAATAAAGAATTCAGATTGGAGACAGAAATATAGGCTCCTGGAATCTCAGAGCTGAAGGAGACCCCAGAAGGTATCTAGTACAAACATTCTCAGTCTAGGAAGGGTTTCTCTAGCTTTCTGGATAGAGGGGTCACCAGGCAACCCCACTGACAAATGTCTGTGGCTACCCTAGTCTCTGCGCACAGCTTTTCTCACTAATCAATTCACTGTACAAAAGTATTTGCTGAGTTACTCTACGTGGTACTTTTAGTAGCTATGCCTTTCCCATCAGCCTGTGGGGCTCCCTAAGGGTCAGGGCTGCGCCTCCCCCTCTGACCACTGTATCCACGGAGCCTAGCTATACCTTTGATGATGTCTGCATCCTCCAGGGGCAGTTTCCACAGTAGCTTGTACTTGCTGGCTATGTCAATGACGCTGGCGGCCGTATAGCTGCAGAGAGAGGGGAAGGTCCCAGTGATTAATAGGGCCAGAGGGACAGAGTTCCCAGCATCAGCTCAGATCACACTCTCTGAGCTGGAAAGGGCATTTATTAGTACACAGAGAATGTTAGAGCTGCAAGGGACCTTTATAACGATCTTTTCTAATCTCTTCATTTACAGATAGGAAAATGAGACCCAGAAAGAAACCGGGGCTTTCCCTAAATCACACAGTGGGTTTGTGGCAGAACTGGGACTAGAAACCTGATGTCCGGACTCTCAGTCAGATCGTTCCCCCAGGAGAGACAGGGAAGTTGGGAAGGGCCCAGGAATTAGGCCAACAGAAACTAGAAGATAGTGTGAAACCCCAGAGAGGCAGCCATTTACCCACTGGTACTGGGTAACTGGAGTGGGCTCCTTCTGAATATCTAAAGACCGAAGCCCTCCCCACTTTCAATGCCATTCCTTCCATGAAGCCAGATTCCCCAGCCACTCCAGTGAACGTGGTCTCTCTTTCTTCCCCTCACTCACAGCTCTTGACCTAAGGCTCTTCTTTACCCTTGGCTCTCTCCCATATTATAGGCCAAAAGTGCTTGTCCTTCCTTCTGAGCAGAGGTTCTGAATCTTTTTTGTGTCTCTCTGGCAGAACTCTCTTAGAATCATGTTTTAAAATAATTTAAAGAAATGCTAAACTTTAGTCAGAGATTAGTGGAAAATAAGACGTATTTTTTTCATACGAGTTCACGGACTCCCTAAAATCTATCTCTGTACCCCTTGGTCCCCGCACCTCAATAATTAAGAACCCTTGGATTTTCATATCCTTGAAAATAGGGCTAATATATTCAATAAATATTTGCTGAAGAAATGAATGAATAACCCTTAGAATCCCAGACCACAGGGGAAGAAAGTAGAGAGAATAGGATGGGGGAGGGGTGGGGGGGTTGTCCCTAGTTTGAGAGCTCAGGCCTGGGCTGGTGGAGCCCTGCCCCTGCCCTACCCCTGCCCCAGGGCTCCATCAGCCCATCACTCACAGACTCATTGAACTTCTTCGTAGGGAGCCAGATTTCCGCTTCAAGGTGGTGCAGACCAGGAGGTCACTAAAGAGGAAGAGGGATCTGTCCTTCTTGCCACCAACTGCCTTCTGCAGAAGAAGAACAGACAGCTCAGGCCGGGGTCCTAAGGGAGAGGAGGCAGGAGAGACAGTGCAGTGGGAAGGGCCCCAATCTAGAGGGTGGGAGACTGGGAATCTAATCCCAGCTCTGCCACCATCTTGTGCTATGACCTCAGGCAAGCCCCTTCCCCTCTCTGGGCTTCAGCACCCTGCGCTGTGATCACCCCTGCCTCCCTCCCTTGCTGGCTGGGAGGGGCGAAGGAGCAGCGTTAGGTAAATCAAAGAACGCTGGACTGAGAGTCAGGGGCCCTGGCTTTGAGGGCTCTGCCACTGACTAGCTGTAGGGCTGTGGACGTCACCTGCCCTCTCTATCCTCAGCTGTAAAAATGAAGAGGATGATGTCTAAGGGCCCTTTCAGTCCCATGTGATGACTGTTATTAATATTATTATTTTTAATAACATGACTATTACTAGCATAATAGTTTCTCAGGGACCTCAGCGGGCATCTAGCTGTACCTCCCCTCTAACGCAGATTAGACACTTCTATTACAGCCTCCTTGACTGGCCCTCATCCAGCCCCCACCTGAATAACTCCGTGACTGGGAGTGCCCTCCCTCTCTGTTGCACTGAGGGACAGTTCTGACTATTAGAAAGGTCTAGGATTCAGAACAGTAAGGGACCTTAGAAACCAGCTAGTCCTCCTTTCTACTGAGCCCAAATCTGCCTCCATCTGACTTCCCCACATGGCTCCTAATTCTTCCCTTTGGGGCCCCATGAGAGTCCTTCAGATATTAAGAATTCATTAGCGGCAGCTAAGTGGTGCAGTGGACAGAGTGCTGAGCCTGGAGTCAAATTCCTTTAAAGTTTACAAAGTGCTTTTTACAAATAACTCATTTGATCCTTACAACCACGCTGGGAGATACGATTATTATTCCTATTTTACAGAGGAGGAAACTCAGGCAAACAGAGGTTAATTGACTTGCCCAGGATCACACAGCTAAAAAGTATCTGAGGCAGAATTTGAGCTCAGATCTTCCTGACTCCAGGTCCAGTTCTCTACTGTCTAGGCCATACTACTTCTCTATCATAGAGCAGTTATTTATCCACACTCACCCACACTCACCGCCTCCTTGGCCTTCTCTTCTGTTCTCCAGCCTGAATAGCCCTACTCCTCTACTGCTTCACTGTCACAATGTCACAGTTGGAAGAAACAGTAAGTCCCCCATTTTACAGAGAAGAAAAACTCAGGCTCAAAGAGGGAAAGGAGCGGGGCAAACCTGCAGATTGTTAGCTATTTGGCATTTCCCTGAAGGCACAGGCATCTTTTCCTCTTATCTCTCTCACTGAATCTAGCACCGAGTTGGGTACACAATAGCCACTTAATGAATGATTGTTAATGTGCTAAAATACTCTAAGATCTTAAGAGGGCAGAAGGCCCTCTTAGTTCTTTCACCTTTATTTCTCTCCAGGCGTTGAGCTTAAGAACTGGCCTGTGGAAGGTGCTTTTAAAAAGTTTGTTGACCCAAAGACATCATAAAAAAAGGGAAAAGGACTCACATGTACAAAAATATTTATAGCAGCTCTTTCTGTGGTGGCAAAGAATTGGAAACTGAGGGGATGCCCATCATTTGGGGAATGGCTGAACAAGCTATGGTATATGAATGTAATGGAATAGTATTGTGCAATAAGAAGTGATGAGCAGGCGGATTTCAGAAAATCCTAGAAAGAGTTAACATGAACTGATGCAAAGTGAAATGAGCAGAACCAGGAAAACATTGCTCGTAGTAAAAAATTTGTTGAATTGAATTAATAATAGATGACACTGTCCTCATTTCCAAGGATATCTATATTTTAATAAGGACTTTAAATACTCCAAAGTCTTCAAAAGAATACACTCCTAATGGTGGAACCCAAAGCAAGGAGATAGGCAGGAAGGAGAATAAATAAGGTTGAGGGGGACAGTGGGGTCCAGGACTGATGGCATGTCTGCAGACATGTGCTTCAACCAGAAATGAGGAGGGGCTGGGGATCAGGGTGTGTGTGTGTGTGTGTGTGTGTGTGTGTGTGTGTGTGTGTGTGTGTGTGTGATAGGGGCTAATCCTTCTCTCCTTGCGGGGATAGGACTGGATGAATGGAAAGTAGGAAAGGTGTTGGGGGTGTAGTTAAGCTGGATCTTACCACCTCTACTACCATCTCCTGTCTCAGGAACCTCCGCAGCGGAGCCTGGAGCTGTAGGTGAAAAGAGACAGGGGTCAGAGGTACCTAGTGCTAGAGTCAACCAGCCTCAGCTGATCTTAAGGAGGCAGGTGGGAGCTTCTCCCCACCCCTTTGATCTAGGACAGGACAGAAGCCCTGGGCTCCGGGCCCCAAGGGTTTCTGGATGGCCCCACCCTCCATATCTCAGGACTGTGAAGCTGTGTGACTCTCCAGGCAGCCCTCTCCTTCCTTCTGCACGGGTCAGCTTACCAGCCTCAGTTCAAAACCTGTCTGTGGCTACCTACTGCCTCCAGAGAAAAGGTCAGGCTTTCCTTCCTGGGATTCGAGCCTCTCCACACTCGGATGCTACCTTTATCTTTCCAGGCTTATCTCATCTTGGTACCCTCTAGGCTGTAGGCAAGCTGGAAGACTGCCTAGAATGCCCTCCATCTCCTTTATCCCCCACTGGACTCTTACCCAGCTTTTAAAGCTCCAGTCCAGTGCCTCTTCCTCCAGGAAGACTTCCCTGATCTCCCTGCTGAATGAGTAGATTGTGGAGGAGTGGTGTGTTTTTCTTGTAAGATTCCAGTTTTCTGGGTTTGTGTCTTTACCCCTACTAGACAGTAAGCTCTAAGAGGGCAATGACAGTATCTTAGCTAAACTGTGTATCTCCCCTGGCCTTATTGCAGGGCTCTGCAATCAGTCAATTCATCCACAAGGATTTATTACGTGCTGCTACGTGCTTCGCCTAGACATACGGGGCAGCTAGTTGATGAACGATCATTAATTGAATTATATTACTGCCCTCTGGCTTGGATGATTTTTGTTGTTGCATCATGGGTCGCAGAGGTCCATGGGTAAAAATGTGGTAGGCACCAGTAAAGCTGCCAAATGCTTCCAAGGCAAATTTGCACAAAGGAATTTCGTTGTTGTTGTTAAGTTGTGTCAGTCGTGTCCAACTCTTTGTGACCCCATTTGGAGTTTTCTTGGCAAAGATACTGGAGTAGTCTGCCATTTCTTTCTCCAGCTCATTTTTTACAGATGAGGAAACCAAGGCAAACAGGGTGAAGTGACTTGCCCGGGGTCACACAGCTAGTAAACATCTGAGGCTGAATTTGAACTCAGGTCTTTCTAACTCCAGGCCCAGAGCTCTATCCACTGCACCACTTGGCTACGTGGTGGAAGGGCTGGTATAAAAGCTGGGACCCAGGAGGTATGTGATCAGAAACAGAACTGAGCTGCCCATGTGCCTGGGATGAGGGACAATGCCACCCATGTAATGTCAGAGCCTGTGAAGATGGACTCTGGCACCTTGGACGGTCTCCCTAGTGGGTTATTTTTAAGAGAATAGTTCAAGGGAACAGAGTTTGTGGAGATGAGAACTGTCAGCTATCAGTACAGGTGATCCAGGAAAGAAAGTTCTGGCCACTAAGGTCCTTGGTGTTGTCAAACAGGGCTATGTCAAAAATGGCTATGGTTTTATCAGTAGAAATGGCATTTACGAGGCATTACTATCTGCTTTGCCAATACATACTATTGTACCGGAACATACACTATTGCATATGGAAAGGACCAACGGCCCTTTGGAGCTAAAACTTGGCACTGAAATCATCTATATATGTTATCTCCCCCATAGGAATAGAAGCTCCTGGAGAACAAGGGCTGTCTTTTCTATTTGTATAGCTAAGCTAAGTACTGATTGGTGTGAACAGTTATCAATCCGTGGTCTCATCATTCAGATTTACACTACATATTTCTATTAGGATGGAACCAATTTTACATACTTATAACTTTGAATGGTGAAAATTCAAATATATGCAAATACATTCCAGGATTCATTATTCTCACTAATCAAGACCTAGTTGTAACTCCAGGGCTTAGTACAATGTTTTATACATAATAAATACTTAATAAATACTTTGTCATTCGTTGTTCATTCATTCAAGAATTGCACAAGATGAGAAGTCATGGATCTGTACCACAGTATAACTTGGATTATGTAAATTAATCTTGCTTATATTATAATGTTATGATATACTATATTATATGTATTATATTATGTGATGTGTTATAATCTATTGATATATTCTATCCCCTCTAGTGGATTTGAAAGAGTCCTGAGGGCAGCGATTATGTTTTATTTAATTTGTGATTCCTCTTGTACTGAACCCAGGTATTGAGTAAATGCTTGTGGAATAAATAAAAGGGTGAGGGGTTTCATCTAGCTCATCCTCTTCTTTCTGGACAGGTCCATTCCCCCCAGGGTCCATACCAATGGATCCCCATGCTCCTGGATAACATGATGAGGACCACCCTGTCTGTCCTGCCCACCCCCCTACCCACATGCCCTCCATGTGGGCCCTGTCATGGCCTGCCTTCATCTCCACTTCCCCCCATCCCCCAGCTCCCCCATACATCTTCCATGCCCTCGATGTGGGCCTCAATCTCGAGCAGCACTCGGGCATGCCTCTCCACCTCTTCTGCATTCTTCATGCCCTTGTTAATTTTCTCAGCCACTTGCTTGATATTCCGATGGGCATCGATCAGGAACGGCCGGTCTGGGTGATCCTCGGGTGTGTGTTTCAAAAGGTCCTTTATAGGGGAACAGGAGACACAACGGCTTCAGCTTGGGGGAAAAACACATCCTCCAAAGGGCCCCTCCTTCACATGTCCAGATTTACCAGGGCAGCGGGAGGAACTAAGTGTAGACACAAGAAAGGACTTTCCCCAACTCAGCTCAGGCCTAGGGACAATGACTGTTCCACCTCCGCTATTTATACCTGTGTGACCTGGGGCAAGTCACTTGACCTCTCAGCCTTAGTCTCTCATCTATAAAATAAATGCATTGGACTAAGTTGTCTTTAAGGTCCCTCCCAGATCTAAATCTTATGATCCTATGATTCTCTCATAGGCACAGACACACATGCTCAGTACCTGCCGAAGTTACAGTAGGTGGTGCCTTGGGTAGACAGAATTCAGTAAGATAAGAGGTAGTATGGGGTGACGGAAAGAGCCATGGTTCTTGGGACAAGAGATCTGGGTTTTAGTCCTGACTCTATTACCTACTTAGTGGCTAGGTAGCCCCTGGTAAAATACTTCTGCTCTCTGAGCCTCAGTTTCCTTCTCTGGAAAATGGAGATAATAATACCTCTATTACCTACCTCATAGAGTTGTAAAACTTCAAGGGCTATAGATATGTGAAGCATTACAGACAAGGAAAGTCTGACCCTAGTCTCCTGACATCAAGTTCAGTGTTCTTTCTGGGGTTTAAGATATAGTTCGGCTGGAAAGACACTGGTCTGACGGTCAAGACAGTGCAGTGAATGTGGGAACCACCCACCGGACAACAATGGATTTTTTCTACGCACTTTCATTTTCTTTCCTTTCTTTTCTTTTTTTTAAAAAGAGTCTTTTTGCTGACTTCAGTTCTTATATCACTGTCATTTCCAGATATGCCCAGCCCTCCATGGTGTGCTTTCCCTTGTAACACAGAAAAATAATTAAGCAAAACCCGTGGTTACAGTGACCATGTCTGATAGCATCTGCAACGTTCCACACCCATATTCTCCAGTCTTTCCAAGAAAATGAAGGAAGTACATTTCCTCTTCAATTCCTAAACTCTTTCCAATGGCCTATAACCCTATGAGCACAATTCAGAAATAACTCCTTCTTGTAAACTCCCCCAAGGAAACCAGCTTCTCACGAGGGTCCCAAGGAGAGGTAGATGAAGTAATAAGCGTTTTCTGGAGGCAGAGAGGTTTACAGTCAATCAACGGAATAGTCTAGGAGTCCTGATTCTGCTCTTTGCCTCCCAGATGGATTCTTCTGAGTAGGCAAACTAGACCATCTTTTGCCTCAATTCTTACCTAGCCTCAAATCACTGAGTGGGTGTTGCCTCAGACAAACTGAGACCTGGGAAACACCTTAACTTAAAAAGGCCAAGGTCTCCTACTGCATCCTGTGCCATCTCTAGTTGTCCTGATCTGTATCTGGCCACTGGACCCAGATGTCTCTGGAGGAAAAAGTGAGGCTGGTGACTTTGCACAGCTCTGCCTCACTTAAGTCCAATTCACTTGCAAGTCAAGCCATCACCTTCCTGGTGTCATGGTCCTTTTTGAGAACAAAGGACAAAACCAACAATAAGCCCATACGACCCTTGGTAAGCTCATCTCCCTTTCTGGGTCTCAGTTTCTTCATCTGTAAAATGAACAAGTTAATCTCTAAGACCTCTCCAAGGTTCAGCCTAGGCATCAATTTGGTGGTCCTAAACCAGGGAGGTGGGCACTTGGAGAACTAAATGGATTAAGGAACAGTCCTTTGCTCTGCCCCCTTTTCTGGTGGGTACAGAGCATGCTGAGGGACCTAACAGACCATTATGGCAAGGCTGGTTTTCTCCTCAGGAGAAACCTCCTTCCCACCCGCCTACCACAGCCTGCCAGCCCTTGATTTACCTTCACGAGCAGCTCATAACGGGGGATCCTCTGCACCGGTTTGATCATGAGGTCAGACAGGGCCTGTTTCTCCTTGTTCTCCCGCATGCATTGCTGCAACATATGTATGAGTGAGGGTGGGATGGGGAGGCCTGAGAGCTTCTGTCCCTAAGCAAGCAGAGCATATCCCCACCCAATCCTAGGCTCAACCCTGAGAGAGACAGAGCAGAGACCCCAAATACAGAGTTATATATAGAGGGATAGAAACACAGAGACAAGGAGAAAGACAGAGACACCCAGAGAGAGAGAGAGAGAGAGAGAGAGAGAGAGAGAGAGAGAGAGAGAGAGAGAGAGAGAGAGGGAGGGAGGGAGAGAGAGTGTGTGTGTGACAGGGAGACAGGGACAGAGTTTGTGTGAGGGCATGTAAGAGTGAGAGAGACAGAGACAGAGACAGGGATAGAGATACAGAACCAGAGAGAGACAGAGAAAGACAGAAACAGAGGAGAAAAGGGAACACCCCTCTCCATACTCCCTGTCCTTGGCAGCCTCCTGTCATCCAGTAAGGGGTTGTTTTTCAAAGCTAATCAATCAGTGTATGTGTATAGAGTGAGAGGAGGGAGGGGGAAGGGAAAAGAGAGAGGAAGAAGAGGGGAAGGAGAGGAAGAGGAGGGACAGGGGAGAGGGAGGAGGAGGGAAGGGTGAGAGGAGAAGGGAGGTGGGAGAAGAGAGGAGGAAGTGGGACAAGGGAAGGGGAAGAGGACAAGGGAAAGGAGGAGGTGGAGAGGGGAGGGAGGAAGAGGGAGAGAGGGTCTTTTCACTTGGCTGACCAACTTTGCAGTATTAATTTTCTGTGTATTTTGTTTATAATTAACTGTGTTCATCTTATTTCTCCCAGTAGAGTGTAAATTCCTTGAGGACAGCAACTGAATCAGTGCTCGCTGAATTACAATGAAGTGAAGTGAATTGAAGGTCTGATACACCATGAGGGCTCTATCATGTTCACCAACCAGCTTTGGCTCCAAGCACAGAAAACAATCACTTCAATTGACACAAAGTCCATTAAGGTTCCAGCTCTTCCAGAAGCTCACTCATTGAGTTAGCAAACACTGTTGTCCCACTGACCAAAGATGAGCAAATGTAAGCAAAGGGAGTCCTGAGGAAATAATTAGCCTCATTTTTAGAAGGCAGAAACTCTGTACCCATTTCTATGCGCCCTTATCCAGGCTGAAAGCCTCACACTTCACAAAAATGGAATTCAATTTAATTAAATTCAAGTTAATTCTAAATCAATCCAACAAACATTGACTAAAGGCACACTGCATGCACGTTGTTACATAAGACAATATCCTTGTCCTTATGAAGCCACAGTCTATTGGGATGGGGGACCCTTAAGGTAACCAAAATGACCCCACTGGGTGTGGGTGGAGAGGGTGGATTGTGGCCCCAAACTCTACTCCCTCATCCCAATGTTCTATTCATGGAGGCCCCCTCTATCCCCAAGCTCAGGGGGTCATTCCTGTGGGGGTCATGTGCCCCATCTCCCCTGCGCACCCTCAGACTTTGTACCTCCAGGAATTTGAGGAAGGCAGGCCGGGCCTCCTTGGCAATTCTCACGGCGTCTTTGGCATTAAGGAAGTTATCAATGTAGGCTGAGTAGATGTTCACCAGGATATCTTTGGAGAACTGAAATGGAGAAGAGGTGAGTGGGTGGATGTGGGGAAGGGGGTGGTGTTTGGGATCGCTCTCCAAGTCAGCCCATCCACTGAGCTCTGCTTGTCTGGTCTAAGGCCCATATTAACCTGTGTCACCTCAGTACATCATCATAATCATCATCATCATCACTGGACTGCAGAATTTAGATCTGGGGGGCCCTTAGAGACCCTCCAATCCAATACTTTTATAGAGGGTGAAACTGAGACTTGGGAAAAAAGGAAAGGGTGAGACCGAAGTCATACATGTAGCAAGGATCAGAGGCAGATCTTCTGATTTCATGCCCTGAGTTCTTTCAACCATACCACACTGAGTCTCTGTTGCCTTGTGGTCAGCCCGAAGAGACACTCTACTGTCGGGTCCTGTGGATGTCCCATACGTACTATGCAGGGTGTGACTGTACACTCATGAGTGCACAGGTGTGTGTGTGTGTGGGGGGGGAAAGCCAGGTCTTCTTAGGGAGGCCATGTGTGCTTGGGGCTAGGGATTAAGTGAGTCATCTGGTCTAATGAATGTATCAGGGTCTGCTGGTCAACAGCCTCAGACCAGAAGTGAGGAGACTGGTGTCTTGGACCTGGATCTGCCACTGACCTGCTGTGTCACATTGGGTCAATCACTTCCTCTCTTTTGCCTCAGTTTCTTCAACTATAACATGGGATAAGTAATCCTAGCTCAGCCTCACTCCCAAGGATGGCATTCAGATAAGGTGAGAGCAAAGAAAGACCTCTGAGAAAGTAAAAGGAGAGACCACCGCCTCCTACTCCCAAGGCTGAGGATCCTGGAACTCCACCTGTGCTCTCTGAGCTCAGGAGACCCTGTGGGTGTTGTACTGAATCTTAGCCCTAGATAGGGTGGGGCCAGGGATAAGGGCTGGGTCAGGGTCAGGCTGTGCGGGCAATGTCAGTGTCTACCTCTGGGATAGGCTCAGTATTTGCATTAGAGGAGCAATATTTGGGTCAGTTTTCAGGTTAGGGTCAGTGTCAATTTCTGAGTCTGGAGATCAATATCTAGGTTGGGGTATCAGTATCTAGGTAGTATCACGCAGCTGGGATAGGAAAGCTTAGTGCCTTGGTTGGTGCCCTGTGAAGGAGGGACAGGAAGCAACGTGACAGTCTGGATTTGAGTCAGTGTCTAGTGTGTGTGAGGCATCATCTGTGCCTAGAGTCAGTGTCCAGATTGGGGGGAGGTCAGTGACTGTGCCCGGTGGTCAGTGTGTGTGAGGGGTCAGTGACTGTGCCTGGAGATCAGTGTGTGTGAGGGGTCAGTGACTGTGCCTGGAGGTCAGTGTGTGTGAGGGGTCAGTGTCTGTGCCTAGAGGTCAGTGTCTAGTGTGTGTGAGGCATCATCTGTGCCTAGAGTCAGTGTCCAGATTGGGGGGAGGTCAGTGACTGTGCCCAGTGGTCAGTGTGTGTGAGGGGTCAGTGACTGTGCCTGGAGGTCAGTGTCCAGATTGGGGAGGGGTCAGTGACTGTGCCTGGAGGTCAGTGTCTAGATTGGGGAGGGAGTCAGTGACTGTGCCTGGAGGTCAGTGTGTGTGAGGGGTCAGTGTCTGTACCTGGAAGTCAGTGTCCAGAGAGAAGGTCAGTGACCTGGAGGTCAGTGTTGGTGGTGGTGGAGTCTTGGGCCTGGAGGTCAGTGTCCAGGTGTGATGGACACAAGTATGCAGGATACGCTGTGGGCTCCCAGGAGGGAGCTGCAGTCTGGCAGGGTGGGGGGAGGGGAGGGCCTGATGGGGCAGGCTTGGGGCTGGTGGTACTCACTGACTGCACAAGCAGGTCACCCACTTTCTGCCGAGTGTGCCACTCTTGCACACGGCTCTGCACCTGCTCCAGGAACTGTTCATGGTGCTCCAGCAGCTCCGGGATCTGGTTGAAGATTTCATCCACCAGGGACGGGTCACACAGAACTGCATTCTCCGGCTGCTTGAGTGGCTGCATGTAACCCTGGGGGGACCAAGCTGGGTTGGGAGGGGGCTGGGGCTGGGGAGCAGGCAGAGCCCCGAGCTTCTCGGGTCCAGTTCAGTGAGCCAAATACACCGAGCGAAGCAAGCACCCCGGCACATGTGTGCGCTCATACATGCAAACGCAGGCACGGTTAGCCAGCTTTCTGACTGTACTCCAGCCACAAGTCTCTCCCCATTCCAGTTTGTCCTCTTTGCAGTCACCAACGTGATTCTCCTAAAGCGCAGGGCTGCCCATGTCACTCCACTAGCTCCCTGTTACCTCCAGGATCAAATATAAAATCCAGCTCGACATTTAAAGCTCTTCCCAATTTGGCCTTTTCTTACATTTTCTTACATTCCTCATCCTGTACATCATTCCCCCTTTGCACAGGCTACTCTCATGTCTGCAATATTCTCCTTCTTCACCCTCACTTCTTAGAATCCTGGGCTTCCTTCGGGACTCAGCTCCACCTGCACCTTCAATAGGAGGCCTTTTCAGGCTCCTCCCCACCCCCGGGGGCTACTGGCTTCCTTCTAAGGCCACCTTCCCTCCCTTCTAAAAGGGTCTACTATGGAAGGGGGTTTGTAAACCTTAAAGTGCAGAGGTTAGGATGCTTGGTGAGCTGTTTTTCGGTTGTGTCAGACTCTCCGCTTGAGGTTTTCTTGGCCAGGATACTGGAGCAGTTTGCCATCTCCTTCTCCACTCATTTTACAGATGAGGAAACTGAACAGGGTTAAGTGTCCAAGGTCACATGGCTAGTAAGTTTCTGTGGCCACATTTGAACTCAGGAAGGTGAGTCTCTGATTCTAAAACCAGCGCTCAAAGCACTTCACCACCCAGCTGCCTAGAGGCTGTGTAAGTGCGGCTTCATTAGCATAGTTACTGTGTATGCAGTCAACGTCCCCTTTAGAAAGTAAACTCCCTGAAGGCAGGAACTCTTTCACTTTTGCTTTTCTATCTCCAGGGCTGAGCGAAGGCTTTCTGATTGATTGATCTACCTCAGCATCTGAATACACAAAACCCAATCCGATTTTGGAGAACAGGCTTAGAGGACCATTGGCCTCAAAGCTAGGAAGGGCCCTCAGAGGCCCTCAAATCCAGCCCCCTCATTTTCCAGGCCCCGGCTGGGGAAGGGGCTGGGTGGAGGTCTCGCAGCTTGTGAATGGAAAGGCACAGATTTGAACTCAGGCCTTCTGCCACCAAATGCAATCCTTTTTATGCAGTGCAGTGATGTCTCAAGCTTAACCTGCACCTCTTGCAGGAAGTCTTTCCTAGGGGGCTGGGCCTATTGGCGGAGCTGCCCACCACAACATCACCTCCTCAGAGGGATGTGTCCTCTTCCCTGGCTAGACTGGGGACTCCCCGAGTTGCAGGGCCTGGGCTGCTCTTCCTCTGTTCTTGAAGACAGCATCAAGGCGCAGTGGAAAGAGGCCTGGATTTGGAGTCAAAGTTGAGCTGTCAGTTACTAGTTGGGTGGCCCCGGGCACCTCTCTCTGAGTGCCTCAGTGTAAAATGATGGGGTTAGACGAGACAAGCCCTAAGGTCCCTTCCAGCTCCGATCCTATAGTGAGTGCCTCTGATGCTGCCTCCCCAGCCCCAGGCCCAGGCCTGCACACAAAGAGCTGCAGGAAGCCCATGTTGATTTAAACAGAGCTTCACTGTAGAAGCCGGGAGACCTGGGTTCTAGTTTTGACACTAGGAGATACTTATAAAGGGCAAGAGAAAAAGTCCTGGGATAGGAGTCAGAGACCTGGGTTCATGACGCTGCAGAAAGGTCCCCGAATTCAGAGGAAGAGAATCTAGGTGAGGATGCTGGCTCTGCTATTTACCGGCTCTTATATAAATCATCTTACCTCTGTGGGCCTCAGTTTCCTTCTCTGTAAAATGATGGGGGCATACTACATCAGAGGTGCCAAACTTAAGGCTACTTCCAAGTGCAGCCTCTACCATATTAAATGTAATTGAGAAATGTTGAACAAAATGAATAAAAATATAATACAACATAGATAATGTTGATTTGTGGTTTTCTAAGTCCATATGCCTTTCTAGCTGGTGCAGGGAATAGAGCACTGGGCCTGCAGTTAAGAAGACTCATCTTCCTGAGTTCAAATCTGGCCTCAGACACTTACTAGCTGGGTGACCCTGGCAAAGTGCTTGTTTGCCTCAATTCCTCATCTGTAAAATGAGCCAGAGAAGGAAATGGCAAACCACTCCAGTATCTTTGTCGAGAAGACCCCAAACGGGGTCACAGAGAGCTGGACAGGACTGAAAAATGACTGAATGCATTTCTATTTGGGTTTGACAGCACTGGTTTGCAGGGCATGTATATCTAATGATTCTTGGCCAGAATCCATTGGTAACTCATGCTGTGGCGCTTTGTTGCTGTGCAGTCATGTCTGTCTCTTGGGGTTTTCTTGTCAGAGATACTGAAGTGGTCTGCCCTTTCCTCCTCTAGCTCATTTTACACACGAGGAAACCGAGGCAAACAGGGTTAAGTGACTTGCCCAGAATCACTCAGCCGGTAGTTGTCTGAGGCCTGATTTGAACTCAGGAGTCTTCCTGAATTCAGGCCCAGCACTCTATCCACTGCATCACCTGGCTGCCCCAAGTGTAGACCAGCCTTAGGTCACACATCTGTCTAGTAGCAGAATTAGGTCTTCTGGCTTCCATCGTCTACACTAGGCTATTGTGGAAGGAAAGCACTTATAGGACTTCTCTCTGCTCTTACCTGATTATTCAGCTACTATGGGAATGGGGGACAAGGCCAGGGGAGAAGCATTAATTAAGCACCTACTGAAAGAGATGGCCCTTGCCTTCTGGCAGCATCTACTCCTGATATGTTTTGAATCCTGGTTCTGCTACTTACCATTTGAAAGCTCTTGGAAAAGTCACTTAATCTACTGGGTCTCAGTTACCTAATGCACAAGCAGAGGGGAAGGTGGGGGCAGGGTGCTATGAGGCCCCATCATTAGGGGCCTGCTGAGTAGCTGTGGGCTCTATTGACTTTCTAACTAAACCAGGGCAGGCATTGTAACCATCTTTACTTCTATTAATCACTTGGGAGTCTACACTTTTCAGAGTCCTTTAAGGATTACAAATCCCTTTCTTCACAACAACCTAGTCCATAGAGAAGGTGACAATTATCGCTGCCATTCTATAAATGAGGAAACAGGTTCACAGGATCATGGATTCTGATCTAGGAGGGGCCTCAGAGGCCTCAAGCCCAACTGTCTCATTTTATAGATGAGGAAACCGAGGCCTGCTATTACACAGATAGGAAGTGTCGGGTCAGGGGTAGAATTGTCCAGAGGCCAGGGTCCATGCTTTCCCCACTGCCCTGTGCTCCCCTCTTATGTGCCCTGCCTTGGCCTGCTTTGGGGTGTGGGTTGTACTAGATAAGCACTGAGATCTCTTCCCATTCTGAAGTTTTGTGATTCTGTTTAGATCTGTGGAAAAACCATCTCGCTTCCCTATTTTTCCAATAGAAACTAGACACACACACCATTCCACTTCAGTATTTTTCCATTGGAAAGACACAGACTCTCTTTCCCATATCTCCAGTGGAAAGACATACACCATTCCATCCCCCCATTTATCCAATGGAAAGATACACACAAAACATCCCAATCCCCTTTTCTCCACTGGACGGACAAAGATATTATTCTATTTTCCAATTTCTCCAAAGGAAAGACATACAAACACTCTCCCTCATTTCCACCCCAATCCCCAATTTTTCTCCCTTTAATCCTGCCTGCCCCTTAGGTCAGGGAAGGCCAGAGTTATACTCTTACACATCAGGACATAGGGGTGGTAGGAGGGATGTGGGTACTCTTACCTAAGACAGAGTGGATAAACAACAGAGTCCCTTGCCCTGTCCCTGGGCCCCTCACCTGCATCAGTGTCCGAAGAGACTCCACATATGACTGTTCTGTGTCCAATAGTGTCATGATGACATGTTTTCTCATGTCCTAGGAGAGAGAGAGAGAGAGAGAGAGAGAGAGAGAGAGAGAGAGAGAGAGAGAAGAGAGAGAGAAGGGGAGAGGGTAAGACTTCATTATGGGGATCCTTGTTTTCATCAATGCTATTGCTCAGGACTAGGGGTGGGGGGAGAGTTCCCCTTTGGCTCAGTCCTTTGAACCACTCTCCTTCCTCTGTTACTTCTTCCCTATTCCTCCTGGGTTCTTGTGTATCCTCGCTAGGTGCAAGAACCATCTTTACCCTATGTACATGATGAGGACATAAATTTTGTAGGGTGGTACATTATGGGTACACAGGAGACTTACAGAATCCAGCCTGGTCCAGATGAAGCAATGATGATGATGGGAAGGAGAATGAGGATGAGAAGGAGGATGATGACAGTTAATGTTATGTATATATGCCTCCTTTAATCTCAGCTTTGCAATAGCCTTTTAAAAATAACATTTTATTATTTTTTCCCAATTACATGTAAAACAATTTTTTAACATTCATTAAAAAAGGGTTTTTTTTAAATTCCAAATTCTCTCCCTCTCTCCCTCCCCTCCCCTCTCTTCCCTTCTGAGACAGTAAGCAATTTGATGCAATAGATTTTTGAGATAGGCAGTGCACGTATTATTATGCTGATTTTATAGATTGGGAGACTGAGGCTCAAAGTAGTAAGGTGACGTTCCCAGAATAACAGAGATAGTAAGTATCAGGTTTAAGAGTCAAGAATCTAGATCTTCTGATCTGCCCAGGTTTCCATCCCACCCCACTCCCCACTATATCATGATGACCTTTGTGCGGTCTAGTTCCCAGGATCCTGGAACCCTAGAATCTCAGAGCTGGAAGGAACCTCAGGGGTATCTTGTCCATCATCCATCGGAGTAGTAGTTCCTTCTTCTACATCCCCAAGAAATGGACATCCAGCGTCCTCTTGGAGACTTTTAGTGATGGGGAACTCACTGCTTGCTTAGGCAGCCTTTGGGACAACTCTCTTTGTGAAGTTTTTCCTTCATCAAATCAAAATCTGACTCTTGGCAACTTCCACTTAAGGCTCCTGGTTCTACACTCCCCAGTCAAACAAAAAAGCCTAATCTCTCCCTTAAAACACCTAAAGACAAGCTATTAAGTCTGCTCTCCCCTGTAACCTACACGTCTCTTCTTCTCCAGAATAAACATTCCTAGTTCTTTCAACCCACTTACACTGTGACCTGCTCTCCAGACCATTCTGTATCCTCTGGACACTCCTCAGCTTGGCAACATCCTTCCAAAAAGGTGAGCCCAGAATGGAATACGTGGTCTGCGCAGGACACTGACTGCTAGGTGCTAGGATCACAAGATGTCAGAGCTGGGAGGGACCCAAGACATCACCTAGGGCAGAGGTGTCAAACATGGCCAGTGGGCCACGACACTGCCTGAGCCAGAGTAGAATGCAATTAGCAAACGTTTACCAAAATAATAAAAATATAACAAAACATAAATAATATTACATTTTAGTAAATCAATTGATTTGCTAAACCAACAGGTGGTCCTAAGGAATCTTATGAATGAATTAGTGGTCCCTGTTCCTATTTAAGTTTGATACTACTGAATGGATTATAATCTCTTAATTTTCAGGAGAGAAAACTGAGGCCCAGAAGAGGGCAGGGCCAGAGGAGTTGAGCAGCAGAGCCAAGACTCAAATCCAGCCTCTGCCTCCAAATAGTGTTCATTCTACTCTATTGCCCACTGTCTGCTTCCTGATTGCTCTAGGCCACAATGACTTCTCATCCTCTGAGCTCTGGAAGCTCTAACTCGGTCTCTCTCTAGGCACTGACCGAGCCCTGACTGTGGCAGCTGACCTTCTTACAACTGAGTCTCATTTTCCCAGACAGAACTAGGCTTCACAGTAGGGAGAGCCCAACAACTCGACCCTTCCAACTCCAGCGTGGTGGGACGGGGGTTAACTCAGGCAATACAACACTCTTGCCTCCTTTGCCTTGTTATCTACTGGCCAGACTCACTGTCCCAACCAAGTAAAAATGCTTTGGGCTAATCTGGACCCCAAACTGCTGCTTGTTACGTAGAGATGATAGGAGGCACAGACTGAGAGCTGGAAGGGAGGGGCTTTAGAGATCATCAGTTCCAACCTTTTCATTTTACAGATGAGGAAACTGAGTCCCAGAGAGGATAAGTGATGTGTCCAGGGTCACACTATGATTAAGACAGAATAATCTGAACTCAGGTCTTCCTGGCTCCAAGTTTAATTCTCTGTTGACTACATCACATTGCCTCTCACATGGGGCTGAGGCAGTGATGTTTAAGAACCCGGGATGTGTGTCTGTCTGTCTGTCTGCCTAGACTCCAGGAGAAACTGGCTGTCATCAGTTGGGTCATAAGCCATTCCACAGCCAGCAGAGCCATCCTCCTGCCTCTTGGGCCGGGCTGGATGATGACATCTTACACCTACCGGCCCAGGAAAGCTGTTTTCATAGCCTCCTCTGGTTGACCTTCTCAGAAAAGTCTAAGAAGTCTCCCCGCTGGAATCTAGCTTGAATTCTTCCTGATGTCAATCAGGGGATCATTTCCTCTTGTCTTGCCCCATTGCCATCCTTTGTGCCTGAAGAACCATACTGCCCTGCTGGAGTTTCTGATCCCCAAACTGAATGGTATCCACTAAGTGCCTTTTAAAAGGGACTCTCCCCAAAAGCTGCCAGGCCTGTCCCCTGTGTCATGTACTGGGGAAAGGAGCATTCTTCCCTGGAGAAAGGGAGGACGGGGGTAGGGGTATGTGTGTATGGAACTAGGTGGGCAAGGGACAAGGTTGTATTGGGAACACCTGTAAGAGAACTCAGTTGTGTGTCTCTTCATGAGATCAGAAGATTGGGGATGGGTGGGTCTAAAGATCATCGGGTCCATAGGAGGCCCAGAGAGAAGAGCCTTGCACAGGGTCACATAGCAAGTAAATGGCAGAGTTGACGGTCAAATTATGTCATGGAGAAGAGATCTTTGGACTCCAAAGCCAAGCCTCTTTCTTCCACAACATGCTGCTTTCAGCCTTCTTTTCTCCCATCCCAATCCTCCAGAGGCCTCCCTGGTCTGCCCTAGAGGGCTTCCTGTCATGGGAATCTAAACCTTGGAACCTGAATCTCATGTATTGGGGATTCAGAGACCCTGGCATGTACACGGAAGCAGAGACACCCAGAAAGATATACACAGACAGGGAGGAGGACCCCAAGAGACAGAGAGAGATGCAAGGCAAGAGACAAAGACACAAAGGCATAGAAAAGCTGAGACATAGATGCCCAGAGATGGAAACACAGCTAGAGATACACACAGACAGGGAAAAGGGCCCAGAAAGAAACAGGGACAGAGACGCAGAGACAGTGAGAGATACGTACAAAGACAAAAAGAGGTGCAGAATACTGTTACACATCGCCACGGAGACAAAACAAGCTGGGGGCAGAGAAGCAGAGAGATGTATATACAGAGACAGGAGATACAGACACCCCCAGATCCAGCTCTCCCAGGGGCACTATGAAGGCTTAAATGTCACCGGATCTAGCCGCTCCAGAGGCACCATGACGCCAGACACCTGGGGACTTAGCCCTCCAGAGATGTTGAGATCACAAATACTCCAGTTTAACCCCTGCCCCCCAAGATACTGTGAGGTCACAAGTACTCCAGTCCCCAATGGACACTGTGAGATCACAAGTGTCCCCAGAACTAGCCACCCTAGAAGTCATTTGAGGTCTGAGATACCTCTGGACCTAGCTCTCCACAGATACCGAGGTCACAGACATTCTCAGTCTGTCTAGGGAGTGAAGTCACAAATACTCCAGTCCCACAGAGACACTGTGAAATTATACGAACCTAGCCCTTGGGAGGTACCTTGAGACCCCCAAAACCTCTAAAACTAGACTTCTAGAAACACTGTGAGCTCCCAATACCCCAGCATTTGAGGGACCCCATGAGCTCATATATAATCTTACTTCTAGCCCCCCAGAGATAGTGTGAAGTCACAACTATCACCCCCCCACACACACATTGTGAGGTCAGATACCCCCAGCTCTCCCCACCCCGATATTGTGATATAACATACCAATAACAACAGCTCCTATGTCTATAGTCCTATAAGGCTCACAAGTGGCTTTCCTCCCAACAGCCCTAAGGAGCATAGATTGTAAGTCTTTTCTTTCTTGTTTCACCGATGAGTAAGATGAGGTTCAGATAGAAGAAATGAGGTCTCAGGTCATAGACATTTTACAGACATCTCCCATCCCTGTCAGAGGCACTTCCAAATCAAGTCTCAGAGGCCCTCCTGGCCTAGTAAACATCCTCGATCCAGAACCCTTAGGATTATAGACCTCCCTACCCATCTGTACCCTGTACACACATCATAAGACATTCTTAAAGTCACAGAACTCCCCTTGGAGACACTCTCAGATTGGAGCCTTCTAGAAGGTTATCGATATCCCAAGGTCCAGGATCAAACGCCTCAGAGACCTTGATGCCTAACATTTCAGATACCCGCAATAACGGACTTCCCAGCTGAACTGCTGTTGAACTTGGACCCCTTGGAATGAGGATACTCACCCAACTCCAGGCCTCCCTACCAGAGGGCTTCTCAGATAACAGGCTCCTGGCCTAAGAAACCCCAAGATCAAAGAGTCTTTCCAATCACAGACACCAGATCTCAGGCCTCAGATACTGGATCCCTCATATGGGAGAAGCCCTAAGAATGTAAAACCCTTAGTCCTTAGGCCAGTCTTTTGCCAGAGAGGATTACAGACCACTTTCTCTCCCAAGGCCACAGATAGCAGAGCCCTTGGTCAGAGGCCTCCAAATACTCCTTAGAGTCCAGAGTCCCATGCCAGAGACCCCAAATACCCCTCCTATAGACACAGATCCCAGAATCCCAGTTCAGAGACCCCAAACAACTCCCACCATAGCCAGAGAGACCAGAGTTCTAGGCCAGAGACCCTTAATACCCCTCATCATAGACACAGATCCCAGAGTCCTAGGTCAGAAATCCCAAGCAACCTTCCAAGACACAGATGCCACAGTCTCAGGCCAGAGACCTCTAACATCTCCACCCACCCCCACCTCCCAGACACACATCCCAGAGTTTCAGGTCGGAGATCTCCAAACACACACACACAAGAACTCAGTCCCAGTTCAGAGACCCATATCCAATAACTCAGAGACACAAGTTATAGGCCCCCCCCAATACTTACCTAAAGAACTCAGAGGCCTTGATCATACCCCTCCCCCAATAAACACACCTAAGAACTCAGAGTCCTAGGTCACAGCCTCCCAAACCCATTCTAGAGCCCAAAGCCCCCCTTGCAGATACCTCCCAGTCCTGAGTTCCAGGTCAGGATCCCTCAGATACACATACACATGTTCCAGAGAACCCAGAGCCCCGAGTAAAGACACTCTCAGCCCCAGAACTGCCCTCTCATTCATAACTTGGCCCCTCAGACGAGAGATGACCTGTCCTTCCCCACTCCATCCCCTAGTGTCCTGCCCCTAAAAACCCCAACCCCCCAGCCCTGTCACCTCATTGCTGCCTCCACTGCTCGGCCCTGGCAGGCCACTCGGGCCTGGCCCCATCCCTGTCCCCATCCCTAGTCCGGGCTGCTCGCCATCGCCCATCTCCCGCATGTCCTCCAGGGCGATGGTGAACTGGGCCAGGGTCTTCACCATCTGCAGCATGGGCCTGGGGGCCAGGGGCGAGGGCCAGGAGGGATGGATGAAGGGAGGGAGGCAGTGTCTAGAGCCTGGGCCCCTTGCTGCCGCCTGGTCTCTGCCTGGGCCGGCGGCCGCCTGCCTGCCGCTGGCTGTCAGGGGAAGCTGAGCCGAGCTGAGCCAGGCATCAGGCTGAGCAGGCGCAGCTCTGGAGGGGGAGGGATGGGGGGGAGCTGCAGGCGCGGGGGCTGGGAGGAGGCCCCTCACCCTCCCCTCTTCCCTCTCTCTCTCTCTCTCTCTCTCTCTCTCTCTCTCTCTCTCTCTCTCTCTCTCTCTCTCTCACACACACACACACACACACACACACACACACATACAGGAAGATTGATTTACATTTGGAGTCACTCAGCTGCATGCCCTTGGAGAGATGTACCTGCCCATGTAGGGGCACACACATGTATATGCTATACATGTACTCACTGGCACATTCACATATAGCACACACAGGTCACCCATACACTTGTTGGCACAGGCAGGGAGGGATATGCAGATACACACAGGTATATGTAGACTGAGAATCAATCATACATGTTCTCATTTGTGTCCTTAGCAGGCCATACAAATGTGACCCACAAGTTGATCAACACACAAACGCATGTATGCAAAACCAGACACATTCATACACGTCCACACATGTCCACATGGGTATATTCGGGGACGAAGATGTAAATACACATATTCACATACATGTATGTGAATATGTGTACTGAATCCACATAAGCTCTCATGGACATATTCAGGTAGATACAGTCACATGGGTTCACACAGTCCCACAATTTACTGATAAACATATGTAGAGGGAACATATGAATTCCAAATTAGGCTCACAAACACACACATACATATAAAATAATTAATTCATTCAACAAACATTTATTAATCCCTTATTCAGGGCAATGGAGGAGAATCAAGGGTAAGGTAGACTTGGTCCCTGCCCTCAGGTCTGTCTAGGAAAAATAATTCACATCAATATGGTACCAGACAAGATATATCCTAGTTACTATTTCTTTGGATCCTCACCCCAGCCCTGGGAAGGAGGCGGAGCTTGGATCACTAGCTCCATTCTACAAAAAGGGAAACTGAGACCTCAAGAGGTGGAAGGTCATAGTGTTCAGAGTCTGGACTCCCAACTCAGGTCTCCTACCTTCTAGTGGCCAGGGGGTAGGTAACCTGAGGCCTTGAGGCCACATGTGTGGCTCTCTAGTTCCTCAAGTGCGGCCTTTTGACTGAATCTCAAAGGCCCACATTTGATGAACTAGAGGGTTGCATATGGCCTGAAGGCCTCAGGTTCCCAACCCTGCAATCTAGCCCAAGCCTCCCTGCCTTTGTGGGTAAATATACTCACACAGACACATCTTTATTTATGTATACAAGAAAGTGTGAACAGATCAGTGTAATCAGTATCAGTAACAATCAGTATTTCAGTAATAATATCAGTATTATCAGTAATAATAATAGCAATAATGATCATAGTAACTCCTATTTTAATGGCCCTCTCTAGTTTGTAAAGCACCTTCCTTCCAACAGTCTTGCAAGGGAGGTTGTGTGAGGGGTATCATTCCCATTTTACAGATAGAGAAAATTGAGACCAAGAGAGGTGAGGTAACCTAGCTATTGATTTTTCAAGACGGTATGCTTACACACAGACATGCTTTTTCATGCAAGGACCCCCTAGGAGACAACTCTAAAAAATGGGACAGGGCAGCACATCAGATGCCCTGTGTTATGTTACTAGTAATAGACACAGATCCACGTACTCACTGAGCACCACTGCGAACAAGAGCCACTGGGCAGTGTTTATGGTGTGAGGGCATCCCAAACCTCCCACCTTCCAGGAAAACTGGCTCTGAGCTGTGCCCCTAGCAGTGGGGAGGGGCTATAGGTAGCCATCCTCACTCTTGCCGAGTCCTCCAGGTAGCCTCGGCTTGTGCTTGTGACTCAGCTGGTAAGAGCTGGGGTTCAGTGGGGAGTCAGAGATCTCACCCCTACTGGGACATTTGCTCTCCCTTTAGGCAGATGCCCCGCTCATCTGTATCTCCAGCTCTGACTTTTGGGCTAGACACCCACAGCCACCACTGCCTGCTGACGACAGGGCTGATGGGGATGGCCGAGATAAGGGAGTGGGGATAGGTGTGGTGATGAAGGGGATGGCAAAGAGAAGCCCAGCTGACTTTTATGTGGCACTTTTCATGTTATAGATGCACGTTAGAAGGATAGTACAGCCTAGTGGACAGACAGATGGCCACAGAGTCAGGAAGCTGGGTTCAAGTCCTCTGACATACACTGGCTGTGTGACCTTAAGTGAGTCACTTAACCTCTGAGGGCTCTAAGCAACGCTCTAAGATGATAAACTGCAAAGAAGGTGCCAACCTGCACTGGGAGAGAGAGTTTCCTCACCGGAGTGCTCCTGGACCCATGAAACCACAGGTTTATGCACTTTATATAAATAAATATATTATCCACCTCACTCGTTCTCTCCACAAATCTATAAGGTCAGGACTATAGGTATAATTATTCCCATTTTACAGATGATGGGAACGATGAAGCCTCACCAGGCATCCCATGAATAAATGAAATATCCACTCTAGCACGCCTGTCAGAAGTAACTTTCACTTTTGTCTATCCCTAGGGACTTAACCAATGCTTGTGGATTGAATGGAGGTAGGTTTTCTGGACCCTTTAATTTCATCACTTGGACTTTTTCCCCTCTGGGCGGGGGCAGTGGAGCACAGAAAGGAGGCTTCTGACTGGCTTTCTCAGGATTAGTGGGCCTGGGCCTGGGCCTTAGCAGCAGGAAAGGACTTCCTTTGGTACTTAGAACACAGAGGATTTCTTTTCCCCCTTTTTTGGGCAAAATCAGAGCTCCTCATCCACCCTCATCCCCCTCTTTCCCCAGCACACTAAGGTTCCTCTGAGCTATGGGACCTAGGAAGCTTCATGTGACCTGGCTTCCTGGGCCTGCATTTCCCAGCAGGGGGGCCAGACCTCTGACTGATGTTTTGAGCAGAAGTTAAGCTTTAACAGCTTACAGTGCACTAAGACTTTTGGGACACCCTACATATGTACATTATTTTTCTTTTTATGTTTCAACAGCTTAAAACTGGAATAAGATGTTTATAATACCTTGTATAGGTATATACAAGACATTTAGATAAAGCAAATTCAAAGTAACCTCAAAACCAGATAATCCCCCAAAATATCCAATAAAAAAAAAATCAACACACTAACCAATCAGCAGAATAGCCAACTATAAAGGAAAAGTCCCAAGCCAGCAGCTTACCCCTCCACAGCCTTGTAGATAAAAAGCTGGTTCTGGAGTTAGTGTTTGAATCTCACCTCAAGTACCTATGAGGGGTGTGTAATCACGGACAATTCAATTAGTCTCTCAGGGTCTCAGTGTTCTCATCTGTTCAATGGGGAGGATTCTCTCTCCCAAGGCTTCAGGAGAAAAGAATTTTGCCATCCTCCAAGCACTAAATCTCAGAACAACGGTTAACCCAGAACTCTCTTATTATCAGCTCTGAGGAAGCATTTTTATGATCACTTTTTTTTCTTCTCCTTCAGCAGAATTCTTTTCTTCCCCCCACCCCCAGTGCATCCTAGGCTATGGAGACAAGCTAGAAGGGACCCTGCCTAGTGCTGAGCTGAAGCTGAAGGCACCCTGAGCCGGGCAGGAAAGCACAGAGGAGCTTGGAATGAAGTTCCAGGGGGTGACAGCACCCTTTGGGGAATACAAGAGGCCCAGGCCTGGGAGGCAGGGTGCATGAACAGAGACAGGCAGAGCCACATTGGGCAAGAGAGGAGACAGAAGATGTGTCTATGACACGTACCAGGGAGAAGAAAAATTAAATGGAACTGGGGCCAGAGCTCCCAAAGGAGCTGCTGAGCATCTGTCCTCTGAGGTCTAAATAGGGCTGAATCTGATGACTTCTCACCTTATCCTGGGATTCTCTGCTTCTCTAGGAGTCTTGGGGACCACAGCTTGGGGGGAATGAAGGATTTCAAGGGGCCAGGGTCTTGGCCCACCTACCTCGGGTGAAGCTGCTCAAGGGAAGGTGGGAGCAAGGGGCTGGAGAAAGCCCAGAGATATCTTAGGGGGAGGAAGGGGAGGGTAGTCAGGGAGGCTTCAGCTGGGTGGGGAGGAGGAGGAGGTGCTCAAGCCAGAGCCTGTTGCTTTACTAATGAGGCAAGATCCCAGTCCGTGAGCTGTCACCATGGCAACCAAGGCTACCAAGGGGTCTGGGTGAGCCTGGCAGGGAAATTTCCTGGGATAGGATGAGAGACACACACACATGCACATAGATCCACACCCACATCCACCCCCACAGACATACAGAGAAAGATAAGGACAGATGCAAATATACAGACACACGCATCCATAGACATACACAGAAGAGAGAGATATACACAGATAGATCCAGAGAGATAGAAATATAGAGGCATATACGTAGCTACAGATCTGCACCTTCAGACATGCACAAAAAGGATAAAAATACATACCAGATACACACCCACACAGACATATACAGAAAGACAAGGATACAGGCACAGATACAACACAGGTATTCACACACAAAAAGATAAAGAGACAGGATGACACGTAGTGACCTTCATGTCTACTGGCTGCCATCGCCCCACCACCCACCTGGCCACAAAGACAGACAATTACATTTGCACATGAATATGCACACAGGCACATACAGGTGGAACCCAGAACCAGTGAGGACCTGAGGGGGTGCCATCAATTTATCACAGCAGAAAATTCATCATACTAACCCCAGGTCCAGACTTTCTCTCTCTCCTTTTGGGGAGGGGGAGGCTGGTTCACCCCATCTTCCAAACATGACGAGTAATTTCCCCTGAGCCATTTCTCCCTCTGGAGTTCACAGACTGAGGACCCAGGGGTCGAAACAAAGGAGAAGTAAAGTCTAGAATGTCGTCAGGGGTCTTATGGACTGGTGGAGGGATCAGACCGTGATGTAGGCAGGATATGATCTCTGTAGTGGGAGTAGGGCAAGCTTGCAAAGGAATATGGGAGCTCAAAGAAAGCAGAGAGCATACAGTACATTGGAAAGAGCACCAAGTGGAGGTGGAGGGCTTGGGTTCAAATCCTACCTCTGATGTGTAACAATTACCTAATCTTTACGGGCCTCAATTTCTTCATCTGTAAAATGAAAGGGTTGGCCTCTGAGGTCCCTTCCATCTCTAGAACCATGAGCCTATCATCTGAATGACCAGCTGGCTGGAGGCTGTGGGCCAGATATTGGCAAAGACTTCCTGGAGGACTTCGCTGAGCAGAGTCATGAAGGACAAGAAGGATTTTAATAAGAGAAGAAGGAGAGAGGGGGAAGGACCTTCTAGACATAGGGGATCATGTAAGTAGAGTTGAGGAAGTGGGAGCTGGCAAGTCATACAATTTAGCTAGAGGGGCCCAAGGGAAGACAACCTAGAGAATGAGGTTGTCACCAAAATGAACAGGGCCTTGAATGATAGGGTGAGGAAGCTGGGTTTTAGGACCATGGGGAGCTATGTAAGGATTCTGAGGAGGATACAGATGGAGTCAGAACTGGGCTATGGGAAGATGGCTCTGGCCAGACGTACAGAAGGATTAAAGCAGAAAGTTCCACAGTATTTCCCCAGGGAGCTCCAATGAAGAACCTTTACAAGGGGATAAGATTGGCCCTCATGCATCTGTCTGGACCACCTCATCAATTAATCATTCAATAAACATTCATTAAGCACCTACTATGTGAGTCAGGTACTATGCTTAGCATCAAGACTACAAAGACAAGAATGAAACAGTCCTTGCCTCCAAGGAATCGATATAATAGAAAGAACAACGGTCTGGACTTACAGGTTTGTTGTTTATTGTTCAGCCGTTTTTCAGATGTGTCTGACTCTCTGTGACCCCACTTGGGGTTTTCTTGGCAAAGACACTGGAGTGGTTTACAATTTCCTTCTCCAGCTCATTTTACAGTTGAGGAAATGGAGGCAACCAGGGTGAAATGATTTTCCCAGGGTCACACAACTAGTAAGTGTCAGAGGTGAGATTTGAACTCAGGAAGATGAGTCTTCCTGACTCTAGGCCTGGTGCTTTATGCACTATGGCATCACCTTGCTGCTTCCTGGAATTATAGGACCAGAGTTGAAATCCCACATCTGCCACTTACTATCTGGTCAAGACAACCTCTGTGGGCCCCTGTTCCCTCATCTATAAAATAATAGGTTTGATCTAGATGCCCTCTGAGGTCCCTTCTAGCTCTGAATCTGTGAGCCAACATAGACATATCAATCTATACAAAATATATTAGGGGCAGCTAGGTGGCGCAGGGGATAGAGTGCCTGACCTGGAGCCGGGAAAATACAACTTTCTGAGTTCAAATCTGAACTCAGACACTTACTAGCTGTGTGACCCTGGGCAAGTCATTTAATCCTGTTTGCCTCAGTTTCCTCATCTATAAAATGAGCTGGAGAAGGAAATGGCAAATCCCCCCAGTATCACTGCCAAGAAAACCCCAAATGGGGTCATGAAGAGTATGAGAATGAAAAAAATGACTAAACAACAAATATACACACCATACATATGAAGTAAATACACAGTAATTTGGGTGGGGAGACACTAGCAGCAGGGCTGAGGGGGATAAGGACAGGCCTCCTATAGGCGACGGCAGCAGAGCTGAGCTTGGAAAGACACTAGGGAGTCTAAGAGACTGGCTGAGGTGGGGAGGGATAGGAAGCCGCTGGAGTTTATTGAGAAGAGACGAACACGGTGAGCGTCAGACACTCCGCAATGCAGAGGCACCTGCTGCTTCTCACACCAGAGACGCCCCGGCTGGCCTCCATGCCTGGAACGCCCTTCCTCCTCATCGCCACCTCCTTTCCCGAGCCCTGTCGATTAGTTCCAGTTTATCCTATACTGTTGTTGTTCAGCCTTCATTTTTGGACCAATGGGTGACGTCTTGACTCGAGGGCAAATTGGATCTAAGTGAGGCGGAGCTGCATGAAGTCGCTGGCCTCTCTCTCTTCCAGAGTCATGGAAGTCCAGTGGTAAGACAAAAGTCAAGATGGCCGGTGATGGCTCAGGGTACCTGACGAAGCTCCATAGCACCTGCTTCAGATGCCTTCATGGAAGTGTTCCAGTGCTCGGGTAGACATTCCCCAAGCTCACTGATGGCTTGGAGCCTGCTGGTTGCCATTAACATGGTTTAGCCAGTCTGCCATGACAGTTTGCATGGGGTGTGGCCGCTGCGCACGCCACGACCCTGACTTATCTTATATAGAGCTTGTTAGGACATAGTCACTTGCACGTTGTCTTTGCCATCAGACTGTGAACTCCTTGAGTGCAGGGATTATTTTTTGCCTTTTTTTTTTCCTGTAACCTCAACACTTAGCAAAGTGTCTGGCACATAGTAGGAGCTTAATAAATATTTATTGACTAATTGACTAGACCAGGGCAGACGTAGCCAAAAAATATGCAACTTTGGTGAGAATCCCTTCGCTGACTGTTTCCTAAAAACAATGCCCTTTCCCCTCAGGCTCCATGTAAAACTTTTCTTTTTCAACTCTGTTATCATGTAATATTGTATACTGAATTGTCTGTGTTTATGTCTCACCCCACTCCAAGATGTTAAACTCCATGGGGCATGGGCCAGGCCTTGTCTAAACTGGCTATCTCTCCCAGCACTGAAGCTAGTGCTCTGCACATAGCAGATACTTCACAAATGTTTGTTTTGTTATATTTGTTATCCTGGATATACTGACCCCTAGCATGAACACAGGGAGCTGGATGTGCTGAGCATCTCCCTCCTCGATCTCGAGGAGACTAGATGAGGGCAGTTGCCCCAAACAGAAGCAGGGTTGGGACCCCCAATAAGAGTAAGAGTTCCTATTTCCATGGGATTTTAAGGTTTACCAGGCACTGTCCTCTTCACAGCCCTACTAGGTAGGTGGAGCAAATAATATCACTCCCATTTTACAGATAAAGAAACAGAGGTTCAGAGAAGTGATGTCACACAGCTAATGAGTGTCAGAACAGGGGACTTGAACCCTGGTCTTTTTTTGGGGGGGGGTCTAGGCAATGGGTTTAAGCGACTTGCCCTGGGTCACACAGCTAGTAAGTATCAAATGCCTGAGGCCATATTTGAACTTAGGTCCTCCTGACATCAGGGATGGTGTTCTATCCATTGAGCCACCAAGCTGCTCCATCCCCTGCCTTCTACCTCCTAGTCTGCTGATCTTTCCATAAACGCCTCCCATGAACTCCCTCAGACCTATTCCCCTTCAGAGTTCAACAGATGCAGGTTTTTTGACCCCTCTCCTTCTCCCTGACTAATAGAGGACTCACCTTCCCTGGTATAACCCAGGTAAAGATCAGTCTCCAGTCTGAGTCCAGCTTTCCCCTCACCTAAGCTACTCAGGTTAGCTCCTCCCCAACAAGAACTTGGATCTGGGAAGGGAGGGAGAAGTTTTAGGAGAATAATTCATCACACTAGAAAACACTCCAGCTTAACAGGACTTTAGCAGCATCTGGTCCAATCCTTTCATTTTACAGAGAGGGAAACTGAGGACCAGTATAGTGAAGTGACTTGCTTAAAGCCACAAAGCAGAAAAGCTGATATTTGAACATGTGATTCTTAAATCCTATTTTAGGGTTCTTTCCACTACACTCCTGCCTCTTTTCTAACAGTTTTATCTCCTTAACTGGAATACAGCATGAGTTCAATAAAGGAAGAACTTTGCAACAATCAGAGTTGATTTACAATGGAAAAGTTAGCTGGAGAGGTAATAAGCTCCTTGATGGCGTCCAAATAGAGCCTGGATGATTCCCTTAGGGAATTCTTGAACTGGGTAAAAGTTGTATCTGATGCCCTCTGTGAGTCCTCCCAGTTTGGAGAGGCTATCACTACTAGAGCTCGGGGGCATGGTTCTTCCCCTAAAATATTTCCTCCTAGAACTCAGTTTAGGGTTCTACGAGGAGGGATAGAAAGGGTCAGGTCAGAGCAGTGACTGGTCCTGGGAAAGGATCCAGAAACAGAATCATATGAATGTTCTCAGCTTTCCAGTTTGGAAGCTTTCCCCCAGTGCATGGGGTGGGTTGAATCTGAATGGGTCCCAGAGCGGGAAACTGAGTCTTCCAAGAGGTTTGCTGAATGATGAGTTGAGGTTCAGAAAGGGCAACTGATTGGCCCAGGGTGATACAGCAATAATTATAATAGCTAACATTTATACAGTACCTACCAGGTACCAGGAACTGTGGTAAGGGCTTTACAAGTCTTATCTCATTTCATCCTCACAACAACTCTGGGACGTAGGTGCTGTCATTATCCCTATTTTACAGGTGAGGAAACCGAGGCAAACAGGGTCACAAGCTAATATAAATATCTGAGGCCAGATTTGAACCCAGATCTTCCTGACTCTAGGCCCAGTGCCCTATCCATTGCACCGTCTTGGTACATGCCTTGCTGATGCCCACGCAGGGAGGTGAAGATGAACCTCTGAGACTACTGAATCCCATCAATTGGTTTTAGAGGAGGAAGCTGAGAATCAGTACGTGGCAGTGATTGCCTGGGGTTGTCCAGCTAGTTTCAGAAACAGACCTCAGACACAGGTATCTAGGCTCCTGGTCTCGGGCACTTTCCTCTTATCCATGTCTGGTACCACCTTAAGACCCAGACGGAAGTCTGGGGCTCCTCCCTGGAGTTTGTTGGGGGGGATTTGGGGAGGGTGGCCGAGGGAATGTGGGAGTTTTTAAAGAGCTGGCCTTTGATTCTCTGAGGAGGAGCTGAGGGTGGGTGTAATCAGGGTTTGGGAACAGGATGTCCTCTGGAGGCAGAAAGAGAGAGAGAGAGGGGCCTATAAATAGGCTGCAGGGGAGGCCAGCCCAGCCTGGGGCAAGGAGGATGCCTCCCCTGGGGACCTCCCCCAAACTTCCAGAGGGTGCCAGCAGAGCTGGATTTAGGGCTTTCAGAGTGGGGGAGGAGACCCCCACAGCCTGAGTCCCTGAGACTGGCTCAGCTGTAACTCCATGGCTCCGAGAGAGCCCCTTCTTGCAAGGCCTCAGTGTCCCTTTCTGTAAAGTCATATAATTTAAAAACTGGAATGGATCTTAGAGACCAGCTAATGCAGCCCCCTTGTTTTACCAGTCAGGAAACTGAGGTCCAAAGGAGAGATGCCATTTTCTCAGGGTCGTATGGCTAGCACGTGGTCACGTCAAGACTTGAGTAGAGGTCTTCTACCTTTCAACTTGGGACTCTTCCCAGTATTCCCACCGAAGGGAACGGACCCAGTCTATGCTAGATCTGAAATTCTGTGAGGCTTTGCGCGTGTGTGGTTGTGAGTATGTGAGTAGGTTTGTGTGTGTGTGTGTGTGTGTGTGTGTGTGTGTATGAGAGAGAGAGAGAGATAGAAACACGGAGAGATAGAGACAGAGAGAGACACACAGAGAGAAAGTGTGTGTGTGAATCCCTCCTCTTCTCTAAACAGTTCAGGAACTTGTTCTGTCTGGAGACTGAGAGAGGACGAATGACCCCTCTCTCCATTTAAATTCTGAGATGGAGGGAGGAGGAGGGGAGTGAGCTCTTGCAGCTGGAGCTAAAAGAACCCTCTTCCCACAGTGGCCAGAAGGGGCAGCAGAGGACAGTACTGCAAAAGTCCAGGGCCAAGGTCAGGCAGGCAAATCTCAGCGAGGCTGGGTACATGTGGTTTGAATTTAAGCCCTGTGTGAGTGTGAGTGTGTGTGCGTGTGTGTGTTGGTTTCTTGCTTTAACCATTCATTCATCTCTTTTTAAAAAGCACCTACTGTGTGCAGGGCACTGTGTTCTGGGTGCTGAGAACCCTTCTAGCTCTGAATGAAGAACAGACACCCACAGTCCCTCAGCATCTTCATGGCTCTCAGAAGACAGAGCATAGAAGATAAGAGCCAGAATAAACCTCCTAATGACAGAGCTGGAAGAGCTTTTAGAAGAGTACAATGTCTGGAGCATAAGGACCTGGATTCAAATCCCACCTCCGGGGCTTAATGCCTTTCTGACTTTTAGGCAAGTCATTTTCCCCTCCTCGAGCCTCGGTTTTCTCTTCTGTAAAATCACATGGTTGGACTAGATGAGCTTGGAGTCCCCTCCAGATCTAATTCCCATGATCCCAAGAACAGTTTCAAAGCTGGAAGAGCCCTTAGAGATCACCTATCCAACCTCTTCATCTTACACATGGTGGTAGAGGTGGGGAGTGACAGGGAACAAGGCCCAGAGAGTGGAAGGAACCTGCTGAAAGAGGGTGGCCGGGCATGGATGACAACAGTGATGGTGATTACTACTATTATGCTGCTGCTGCTACTACTACCAGCACTAGCACTAGCACTACTACTACCATTACTACTACTACTACTACTACTACTACTACTACTACTACTGGAAAACACCTTGGACTTGGAATTAAGAGATCACAGTTCAGAGGAAAGAGCTGTGGGGTCAGAGGACCTGGGTTCAAATCCTACTTCTGGCATTTATTATCTGCATGATAACCTTGAACAAATCATATAAGTTCCTTCAGCCTTAGTTTCCTCATTGGCAAATTGAGGGATTGCACTAGACCGAAGGTGAGGAACCTGCAGCCTTGAGGCCACATATGACCCTCTAGGTCCTCAAGTGAGGCCCTTTGACTAAATCCAATCTTCACAGAAGAAATCCCCTTAATAAAAGGATGTGTTCTGTACAACTGCTGCACCCGAGGACCTAGAGGGCCACATGTGGCCTTGAGGCCGCAGGTTCCCTAGATTAGATGGTCCCTTCTGGCTCTAAATCTCTGATCCTGCTTCTGTTACAAACTTGGTGTGTGGGGGATCCTGGACAAGTCATTTAACCTCTGAGCCTGAGTTTCATCATCTGTAAAATGGGAATAATATTCCCTCTCTCACTGGACTGTTAGACTATGAGCTCCTCGAGTTGCCAGGCTAGCACAGTTTTGCATCTGTAACCCCTAGCATCTAGTACAACACTTGGCACATCATAATAATTGCTTGTGATTGACTGATCTAATGAGATTATAGATGTAAATAATTTTTTAAAATCTTAAAGTACTATGTCAATGTTGGCGGCTATTATTTTAAAATTAAAAAAAAAGGGGCAGGTAGGTGGTGCAGTGGATA
This sequence comes from Phascolarctos cinereus, assembly GCF_003287225.1. Lineage (NCBI taxonomy): Eukaryota > Metazoa > Chordata > Mammalia > Diprotodontia > Phascolarctidae > Phascolarctos > Phascolarctos cinereus. The sequence continues at coordinate 313,859,686 of NW_027556098.1, read as the reverse complement.
GAGCACCGGCCCTGGATTCAGGAGGACCTGAGTTCAAATCTGGCCTGAGACACATAGCACTTACTAGCTGTGTGACCCTGGGCAAGTCACTTAACCCCATTGCCTAACCAAAAATAAATAAATAAATAAAACCCCCACCTTTTTCTATAGTAGTTAACAGATTACAAAGCACTTTTCTCAGCAACTCTGTGAATTAAGGAGTTAATTCAAGGATTGTTATCCCAGCTTTACTGATGAAGAAACTGAGGCCCAGAGAAAGGAAAAGTTCCCCCACCCCCACCACCCTGCTATTGATGGCATTAGTCCAGGGATCAAACCTCAGGGGCCTTGATTCTTTGCTGTTTTTTTAAAAATATTTTTTTTTCCACTAACAAGAATCCATTTTCTGTCCTTCCCAACTCCCTCCATAGTGGGGGAGTGGGGGTGGGGCAAGAAACAGAAAACCCTTGTCACAAAAATACAAAGTCAAGCAAAATAAATTCTAAGGGAATACATCTGTCCAAGGTCACACTGTTGGCCACAGAAAACGTCACATCTCTATGCCCCAAGCTTGAGTTTCTTTTTAAATGGTGGTATCCCTGATTCCCCCCTTCTGTGGGATACTGGAGGGGCTGGAGTGAGGGTGGAGAAGGGATAGACCCTGGGCTCTGAGGATAGCTTCCTTTCTATGACCCAATTCCCTTGGTCTTTTCAAAGCATATTGCCTTTCAATGCCCAGCTCAAGCCCGGCTTCCTCTAGGAAATCTTCCCAGATGCTCCCAACCCTTTTGATTTCTCCCTTCCCTGACTATAGCCCTGGCTGTCTGTGCCATCAAATTCTGACTTAGACAGTTAATCTTTGCATGTGTTTGAGGCCTGCTTTCCTGGTCACACTGGAGATTCCTGGGGCAAAGTTCAGCTCTCTTCTTCCCAATTCTCCTACAACTGAGGTGGTCAGGTTGAGTGGGAATATCAATGACTGTTTGTGGACTCTTTTAATCCTGAAAAGGGAGAGTTGCACAAATTATATAGTCAGAGTGGCCCAGTGGAAACAGCCCTCCATAGACTGAGGGACCACTTTCCCTTCAGTCTAATGCTTCTTCTGGCATTGACTCCCTGCTCGACCTTTGACAAATTACTCAGCCTTTCCGGTCTTCATTTTTTCCATTTATAGGTGTTGAACGAGATAAGCTCTAAGGTCCCTTCCAGATCTGACATTCTATATGCTAAGGTCCCTTCTGTTTCTGATAATCTAGGTTTTAAGGTGCCTGCTATCTGTTGCTCCTTCCTTCCCCCTTTCTTCCTCCCTCCTTCTGTCTCTCTCTTTCTCCCTTCCTTCCTCTCTCTTTCCCTCCCTTCCTCCCTCCCTTCCTTCCTTCCTTCTTTCCTTCCTTCCTTCCTTCCTTCCTTCCTTCCTTCCTTCCTTCCTTCCTTCCTTCCTTCCTTCCTTCCTTCCTTCCTTGTACAGAGTATTACTGTTTATGTCCTAAGGGCCCTTTCAGCTTGGATTTTAGGAGGAACAGAGTGTAGGGATTCTGGGTTGGTCTGTGTTCCCAGCAGTGCGTAAAGAATCTTCTCTGACCAACCCCCACCTGGGTCCAGTCACCCCAATCCCTCCAACAGCCCCTTTGGTCCAGGGCCAGCTCCCTTTCCTTAGCCCCTATCTCCCCTCCCTTCCGCTCTATCAGCTGGGCAGAGAGCACAGGGGCCTCAAGGGGGGCAGGGTGAGGGGGTCGTGGGAACGGAAGAGGTCCCAGGGTTCAGAGCAAAGCTGAGCAGGGACTTGGGCTGGTCTGACTCAAATTTCCAGTCACTGTCTCGGACCCGCGCCCTGGGGGTCGAGAGAATGGATGTGTGTATATATGTGTGTTTGGGGAAATGGGGGGGCACTGGCCCCTCCCCTAACCCTGGGCCCAGGACACAGTGACCAGGCTGGGGAGATGATTCACTGAGGATCTGAGCCAGGTTCTCTCTGGGAAAAGACAGCTAGGGCTGGACTTAGCCATAGGTGGAGGGACACCCCTATGGGGCAAGCAGAGGGCCCTGGGAAGGCCAAGCAACCCCCAACTTTCTCTCCCATCTAAAAAACTCCTACTACAGCCTGAAATCCCACCATTATGGCTCTGTTCCTTTTCAGATCTATCTTCAAGGTGTAGTACGAAGAATATTGGATTTGGAGTCAGAGGAGCTGAATTTAAATTTTGGTTCTGCCCATGTGACCTTGAACAAATGACTTAATCTCTGTGGGCCTCAGTCTCTTTCTCTGTAAAATGAAGGGGTTAGACTAGATCAGGGATTCTTAACTTGAGGTCCATAGATGACCAAGAGGTCTATGAATAGATTTCAGAGGGTCTGTGACCTTGGGTAGGGAAAAAAAATACACTTGTATTTCAATATTATTAGTTTTCTTTCTCTCCCTATATTTTTTACTTTATAGATTTAAAAACATGATGCTGAGATTAAATCAAAATATTTGTTAAGTGCTTGACACACACCAAATAATAAATGTCTGTTCACTTCCCCCACTTCCCCTCTGAGAAGAGGTCCCTAGGCTTCACTAGCCTGCCAAAGGGGTCCTTGACACACAAAACAGTTAAGAACCCCAGGAATAGATGCTCGCTAAAGTTCCTTCTACTTCTAGATTTTATGAGTTCATGATCTGTGTTGTAATGCAAATGTAGAGTGTTCTAGTAGAAAGGTTCAAATCCTGCTTTGTACACTTATTAACTATGTGACCTTAAGTAAATCACTTCCCCTCTTTAAGCCTCAGTTTTCCTCATCTGTATAATGGGGATAAACACAGTTGGAGCATCTACTTTAAAAGGCTGTTAGAAGCAAAGTGTGCTGTAAATTGTTACAATAACAGAAGCTATGATTATTATAACACATATATTTTATATAAATATAACAATGTGATTATTATATTATAATATATTTGAGGGGAGATAATCACTTAACACCAACTATCTTCTCTGAGCTCATCTCCCCTATCTCCTAACATGTTCAGTTCTGGGATCATATTTCAGAAAGAACTTTTTAAAAAATGTCTATAGCAGGGCAAACAGGATGGGGGAGGGGATTGGAGACCAGGCCAAATGCTCTATGTTATAGGGGTTTTCCCAGTGGTGTGCTGGGAAATATTTAACAACTCACTCTCTTTAAAAAAAAAAAATATGACAGACCCATTTCCTGCCTCACAGAATTCCTCACTTTCTTCATGACACAGCTCAAGCCCCACCTTCCACACAGTGACTTCCTGAACCCTCCCAAATACTAGCAGATTCCCTAGTATTTCTTTTGTATTTTTTCTGCAAGTGTTTATACCAAAAACACTTCTACAGGCATATGTCGTTTACACTGGTAGAATGTAAGTTCTTTAGGGGCAGGGACTATTTACACCTTTCCTTGTATCCCCATAGCTGAGCCCAGGGCCTGGCTGCCCTAGCACATAGTAGGTGCTTAATAAATGCGTGTTGATTGCTTGGTTGAAGAAACTGAAAAGAGGGAAGGGCCAGATTGCTGCTTTCCAGTAGGCTGAAAGAGGAGTTAGGCTTGTTCCGCTTGTCTCCAGAAGAGGGAGCAAGGGAGCAAGGGAGGAAGGGCTATGGAGGCAGCTCTGAGTACGAATGATCTTGCTGACAGCCAGGCCAGTCCCCCCATGGAAATAGCAGCTCAGGAGGAGGTACATTTCCTGTCAATGGAGGGGTTAGAGCAGAGCGGGTGATCAGCAGGGAAGATGCTATAGATGGTATTTATATCCTGGGAAGGAGTCTGAACAGAATTCTCTCTGAGGCTCTTTCAACCCTGAGTTCACAAACCAGACTTTGGGATTCCTTGAGGACAGGGATCTTCTTTTTCTTTCTCCCCAAAGCATGACGAGACCTAGCCCCTTCCCCCGCTTCCCTATCTGTACAGTTATTGAATGGAGTGGAAAGAGCCCTGGGTGGAAGGTAGGGGAGAGGAGGGGAGGAAAAGGGAAGGGAACGAGCATTTATATAGCACCTACTACATGCCCGGCACTGTGCTAAGCACTTTACAATCTCATTTAATCCTTCCAACAACAGGAATCCTGCCTCTGACCTGTAATAGCTGTGTGACCTTGGGCACATCATTTAACTTCTTTGGGCCTCAAGTATTTCTATAGGCAAAAAAGGAATCACAATTGCATTAGCTACATCTCTGAGTCTGTGAGAAAATATATCACAAACATCAAAGCACTATGGAAAAAGGACCAGGGCCAAGCTGGAAGTATTGTTTACTTGGGGAATTCTATGTTCAATGTAATACAATTCATTCCAGCTCTGTCATCCTGTGTTCTAAGGTCCCTTCCAGAACTGACATTCTATGTTCTATGTCTTAGTCTATGTTGTAATGTTTCTTCGCAGCTCTGATGCTCTATGTTCTGCTAGTTCTGGCATTCTCTATTCTATGTTACAAGTCACAATAGATTCAGTTATGATAGGTCACAAAATTTCAGGTTAGGAGTCCAGAAGACCTAACCTAGATCTCTGCCATCTCTAAATTCTCCCAGTGCTTGTAGCTCAGCTCTGGTCTTACTTCCCTGACCCCATCCTCCCCTTCCCTCGCTGGTCTGTCCCTGATCTGAGCTCCCCTAGCTCTGGCTGTACCCTCACCTGAGCACTCAGCACAGACTCCCCCAATGTCATTCTCATATCTCCATCCATTCGCCCCAGACATCCTGGAGCATCCATCCTGTCACTGGCCCATCCCCACTTGGAACAGTTCAGTCTGGACCAGAAACTATGCCTTCCTCCCTGGGCCAGTGAATCCACTCAGTTTGGAACTCAGTCCTGGGGCTGAATTTGATTGGCCACTGAGTGAGTACAAACTTTCTTCAATGATTCGGTCTAGATCACCTTCATTCATCCCTATCTCAGGGAATTCTCTGAGGGCAGGGACTCCTCCTCCTCCTGTTCCTCCAGGGTTTAATGAGAATCCCTTCCATCTATAATGTGGCCAAGTCACAAATCATTTTCCCATTCATCCTCGCCAGCAGTGAGCCAGTGCTGACGGAGGAGTGTGGTGGGATCCCATTCTAACTTGTGTTCTGTGTGGCTCTCCCTTTGCCTAATTTTCTCTGTAGTATTTCTAAGCTCCCCAAGAGCAGGTCTGATCTCAACTTTGCGTCATTCCCCCTTCCCCCCAATACTGAACACAGCAGACCCTTAATAAATGTTCTTTGAAAGTTGAAGCTGAATGATCTCAGGGGACCTTCCTGACAATTTTGAAGGGGAGGCACGGCAAGGATTATCCCCATTTTAAAAAATGAGGAAATAGAGGCCCAGATGGGGGAAGGGACTCGCCTGAGGTCACCCAGTAAGTCAGTGGCAGAGCCAGGATTAGGGCCCAGGCCTCCTGGCTCCCATCCCAGGCTCTAGAGGAGAGAAACAAACCTGAAAGAATGATCAGGGAGGAAATGGATTTTCCAGATGGCACAGAGAGGGTGTGAGAAGGAGAGGACAGGGGCACAGGAGAAGGAGCTGACCCTGGAAACCCTGCAGTTGGGAGTGAATAAAGGCAACTTCTATTTTTCTAGTGCTTTTAGGATTTATAAAGTACTGCCCCCAGAAAACCCTGTGAGATAAGTAATATATCATTGCTTCTATTCTACAGATGAGAGAACTGAGGCTCCTGAAAAAGTGATTTGCTGCCCAAGGTCACGCAGATAAGTATTAGAGTTGGGCCAAGGTCTCCTGACCCTCTCTGGGATTCTCTGGGGCTCATCTTACATTTTCACCTGTCCTAACCCAGAAGCTTTGTCTGTCTTTCTCTTTCTGTCTCTCTCTCCCTCCCCCAGTCTCTGTGTTTTCTTCCCTCTGTTCCCTCCCTCTCTCTGTCTCTCGTACTTGTCTCTTTCTGTCTCTCTCCCCGTCTCCCTCAGTCTCTTTCTCTTCCTCCCTCCCTCTGTCTGTCTCTCTCCTCTCTCCCTTCTGTCTCTGTCTGTCTCTTCCTCCTTCTGTCCCTCCCTCTGTCTCCCTGACTTTCTCTTCCCCTCCCCCCTTTGTCTCTGTCTCTCTTCCTCCCTCTAACCCCTCCCTCCCTCTGTCTCTCTGACTGTCTCTTTCTGTCTGTCTCCTCCTCCCTCCTTCTCTCTCTGTCTGTCCATCTTTTTCTCTCTCTCTTTCTGCACAGGGAAATCTAGGTATATACAGAAGCCTCATATCTTTCCATGGTTTGACTAAGCATTCCCTGTAAGAAAGGCAGCCTAGCTAATAGAGCAAACCCTGGACTAGGAATCAGGGGGAGCTGGTTCAAATTGCTCCTTCTATGCTTCCTACCTGAATAAGCTCAGGAAAGATCTTTCTGGGTCTCAGTTTCCTCCTCTGTAAAATGAGGATGATAATATGTGTAGTACCAATCCAAGAGTTGTTGTGAGGATCCCGATGAGCTCAGAGGTGTAAAGTGCTTTGAAAGCTTTTAAGCGCTACATCAGTGTCAGCTCCTGTTATTGGGAAAGCCTTCTCCAGGTCGAATCTACTAAGAATCAATGTCTGAGCTGGAAAAATCATTAAAAATAAAATTTCAGAGCTGGAAGGGACAGAGGGGGAGAAGGGACCAAGCGTTTCTAGAGCACCTGCTACATGCCAGACACTGTGCTAAGTGCTTTACAAAGAGTATCCCATCTGATCCTAAGAACAACACTGCGAGGTACATGCCATTATCATCCCCATCTTGCTGTTGAAGAAACAGAGGACAAGTGACTTGCTCAGAATCACACAGTCAGTAAATGTCTGAGGCTGGATTTGAATTCGGACCTTCCTGACTCCAGGCCCAGCGCTGTGCCATCTAGCTGCCTCGGTGCTATCAAATAGCATTTATTAGGGCTCAGAATATCTGAACTAGATGGCAACTTAGGGTATGGAAAGTCAAGGTTGGAAGGAACCTTAGAACACCCAGTGTCTGAGCAGGTAAGGGACCTTGCAATCTGGCTCTAGGAAGGAACCTAAGAACCCAATGTCAGATAGGAACATATAAAGCAGAGTGTCAGGGCTGAGAAGAGGGACCAGTCCAACTTTCATTTCATAGAGGAAGAAACTGAGGTACCGATAGAAGAGTCTCTTCCCCAGTGAAGGTGACTTAGGGCCAGGCACACAGGGATGCTCAAGACAGATGTGCTGAACTTTGATTAATTATTCTATGTTCCCAGGCCAGGGCTGGGGAGAAGCCAGAAGGTAACTCAAGCCCTCCCCCTTGGGGACCTCACTGTCTGGTTGAGGGGAAGGCACCCTGAAAAGAAAGGAAGAGATGAAACAACCCTTATAGGACACAGGATACATGGGGTACAAAGATGATTTTGGGCTCCAAATGTATTCGTGGGTAGAAATCTTCTTCTAGGGTGGCAAGCATTGGCCAAGAGATACCTCAGTTTCTTAGGAGATAATCACGGATAGAGGCCTTCGAATCTAGTAGGGGAAACAGGGAGTGATATGTAGATATTTTTATCACAACCTCTTTCTCCTGAACTCCTGGCTTTTGGGTAAGTTCTTGGCCGAAAGGTTTGAGAGTTCAGGTGGGTTTTTACAGGGTAGTAGAATAGTGTAGAGAATTAAGATTCAGGATAAGAAGAGTGATAATTGCTACTTGGTGCAGGAATCAAAGAAGGAAGGAAACAGGCATTTATTAAGCACCTATTATATGCCAGGAACTTTATAAATATTATCTCATTTGATTCTCACAACTGTGGGAGATAAATGCTATTATTATCTCCATTTTGCAGATGAGGAAACTGAGGCAGACCGAGATTAAGTGACTTCCCCAGGGTCACACAACTTGTAAGTCTCTGAAGCTGGATTTGAACTCAAGTCTTCCTGACTCCAGGCCCAATGCTCTATCTACTGCACCACCTAACTGACAAAGTAGAGGCATCTTGCTCAGCTCAGTGCAGACTTCCTCTCTTCACCCAAAATATAACATTGCTCATCTGTGTTGGGCTTATGGCTCAGTTTGGGTTAGGGTCTGAGGTTCAGACCTGGGTATGTCTCTAATCACTGAGATAACCTGATTCAATAAAACATACCCATTTCCTTTCTATAACCCTCCTGTCATTCCACAACAGAGTATCCAGACATCAGGATTCCATTCTTAATGGCCAAAACCAACCTAGCTGAGAATGGAGACGTGAGTGGGGGACAAAGGTCTTCAATCATCATTGGTCACAGCTAGAAGGAATTTTTTTCTTTTCTGAGGGGGTCTGGGCCTGTGATTTCATTGGTTTAGAGCATCTCTGATTTGGAAACTCTGTCTACTGACATAGGTTGGTGAATTATCAATAACTATCACATTGGAGCGTTGCCAGGCACTAAGAGGTTAAGTCAATCTAGCAGCCAAGCACCTACCCTATTACATGCTGTGCTAAGCTAAGAGCTGGTGATCCAAAGACAAAAAAAAAAACAAAACAAAATGATCTTTCCATCATCCAAGAGCTCACATTGTATCAGGGGAAAATAGGTCAATCTATAAGGAAATATATAAGACATAGAAAGTACCTACAGAGTCATTTCAGTGGGGGTGGAAGGAAGGCACAAAGCAGCTGTAAGCAATCATCAAAGGCCTCATTGAGAAAGTCGTGGCTGAGCTGAGTTTAGAAGGAAGCTAGGCCCAAGCTGCTAGGGGATCCTGGGAGATGGATGGGAGGAGAGAGTGAATCACAGGCATGGGGGAATACAGTTTGTGCAAATGCCCAGAGGTGGAAACTGGATTATTGCATGTGAAGGGTGGCAAGAAGGGCAGTTTGGCTAGGCTGTAGGGTAGAGGAAGGGCAGTAATGTTTAATAAATCAGAAAAAGTAGGCAGAAGTCTGATTACAAAGGCTGTTAAATGAGAAACAGAGGATTTTGCATCCTATCCTAGAGGCAACAGGGGGCCACTGGAGCTTAATTACATAGAGGAACAACACAGCCAGACCTATGCTTTAAGAATATTACTCTGGCAGGTGTGTGGAGGCTGAATGAGAAAAGGGAGAGAGACTGAGGCACAGGATCGATGAGGAAGGAGACCATTGCGATATTCCAGGAAAGAGTTGATCGGACATCCTGGACTGGGATGGTGGCTGTGTGAGTACAGAGAGGCAATGGGTACAAGATTTGGTAACTGACTGGATATTCAGAGTGATTGAAGGAAGGAAATAAGCATTTATTGAGCACCTTCTATGTTCCAGGCACTGTGCTAAGTGTTATAACAATATTATCTCATAGGATGAGGGGGAGGAGCCCAGAAGGACAAGTTTCAAACCTGGGAGAATGGTTGTGCTTGATATAGAAATTAGGATGTTCAGAAGACCAGGGGTTTGGGTTTTTGTGGAAAAGACAATGAGTTCTGTTTTGGACGTGTTGGGTTTGAGATGCCTATAGGACATCTAGTTGAAATCAGTCAACCATTTAACAAGCATTTACTAAGCGCTCACTATGAGGCATTTTCAATAGGCAGTTGGTTATGTAGGCCTGGAGTTCAGGAGAGAAACCTTAGCTGGATATAGAGATCTCAGTCATTTGCATAAAGATGAGAACTGAATTCATGAGAGCTGGGATAACAAGGAAAGTGGGAAGGTCCAGGTCAGAGCACTGGGGGACACCCACAGTTAGCAGGTAGGACATGGATGATAAACCAGCAAAGGAGGCTGAGGAGTGAGTGAGCAGACAGACAGAAGGAGGCCCAGGGGGTGAGCAGTAGAACAAAAACCCAGAGTGGAATGAGTATCCAAGAAGGGAGGGTGATCACCTGTGTTAAATGCTGTGGAAAGCTCAAGGATGAGGACTGAGGAGAAGACCATTCGATGTAGCCCTTCAGATAGGATTAGGGATTTTGCAGAGAGCAGTTTGGGTTGAGTAACGAGCCTGGAAGCCAGTTTGCAAGGGATCGAGAAGTAGATGAGAGGAGAGGAAGGGGAGGCAATGAGTAGAAACAGCTTTTTCTAGGAATTTGGCTGAAAAGGAAGGAGAGACACAGAATGGGAGCTGGAGGGGGTGGCAAGGTCAAGTGAGGCTTTTTTAAAGAAACAGGGGAGAGACGCAGGCATGTTTGTAGACAGCGATGATGGAGCCAGTAGATGGGGGGGAGGCTGATGAATAGAAAGAAAAAGGGGATAGTTATGGGGGCAACCTGCCAGAGGAAATGGGAGGAGATGGGATCAAGGATCCAAGTAGAAGGGTTGGCCTTGGCCAGGAGAATGGTGACCCTCTTCACCAGAGAATGGAGTAAAGAAGGAGAAAATGGGGGATGATGGCAGGGGAAGGGGGGTTGAGATGTAGGGGAGAAGAGGAAGCTCGTGACAAATAGTCTCTGTTTTCTCGGAAGAAAATGAGACGAGGTCTTCTGTTGAGAGGGCAGCCCTGGCAGTGCTGGGGGGTGGAGGGGGAAGGAATAGTGTGGGAGGCTTGAAGAAAGAAGAGGGAGGAGGAGGCTGGGAACAAACAGCTGCTGAGCAAAGTCTTAGAGAAGAACAAGTAGGCAAATATTAAAGGATTGTCTTGCTGCTGCACTGACGGTCCAGCCGAGACTAGAAAATGTAAATTTACAGTGAACCCAGTCCAATGACTTCTGCCAGCACCATTTAGCAGCCAAATGATCAACAAGCATTTATTAATTGCCTATTGCATGACAGACACTATCCTAGGCGTTCAGAATACAAAACCAAAAATTAAACAGTCCTGGTCCTCGAGGACCTTATATTCAATTGTGGAAATAAGACATATACATATACATATACATATACATATACATATACATATACATATACATATACATATACATATACATATACATATACATATACATATACATATACATATATATATATACATGTATATGCATATGTGTGTGTGTGTGTGTGTGTGTGTGTGTGTGTGTGTGTGTTTTGGAGGCAATTGGGGCTAAGTGACATGCCCAACACAGCCAGTAAGTGTCTGAGGCCAGATTTGCACTTAAGTCCTCCTGACTCCAGGGCTGGGTGCTGTATCCACTGTACACCTAGCTATCTCTATGTATGTCTTTTTGTGATATGCTGTACCCTTCTCTGTTCCTAGGACCAAGAAAGATCTTCCTCTGCTCCTGAGAATCTCACTGAGGACTGTCAAGGAGAACACATACTTCTCTGTGTCCAGCAGGTGTGTGTGCGTGTGCGTGTGAGTGTGTGTGTGTGTGTGTGTGTGTGTGTGTAAGAGAGAGAGAGAGAAAGAGAGAGACAGACAGAAAGAACTCCCTCCTTTCTTTTCCCATGGGTTCTGAGTCTATGACTTTGCATCACCACCATGTTGCATTGTCTGATGGGTCTTTACACAGATGCTCACCCCTTCCTTCTCTGTGCTCAGAGTGGTTTCCTGGTCCATGCTCTAGTCCTAAACTAAGACCAACTAAACCTTCTAGCTAGCAGGCGGAAATCAAGGGCAAAACAAGAAGCCCAGTGGCCCTCAGGGGCCAGTTCATACCTTGTCTCCCCTCCAGTGGCTACAACACTAGGCAGGATGTAATCAGGCAGTCAACAAATTGGTCAATTAGCATTTATTGAATGCTTACGATGTTCCAGGCACTGTGTTAAGCACAAGAGATACAAAGAAAGGTAAACACAATCCCTGTCCTCAAGGAGCTTACAATCTAATGGAGGAGACAACATGTAAATAGCTACATATGTACAAGATGTATACAAAGTGGATGAAAGGTAATTCCAGAGGGCAGTGGAGGGTTAGAGATAGGAAAAATCTCCTGCAGAAGAGGGCTTTGAGCTGAGTCTTGAGGGAAGCCAGCAGACACAGGTGAAGAGGGGAGAACATTCCAGGCCAGGTGGACAGCCAGGGAAAAGGCATGGAGTGAAGGAATGGAGTGTTGTGTTTGAAGAACAGCAGATGGGCCAGTGAAGCTGGATTGTACAGAATGTGGAGGGGAGAGTAAAGTATAAGAAGACTGGAAAGGTGGAGTGGCCAGGTTGTGAAGGGCTTTAAAAGCCCTAAAAAAACCCCAGAGGATTTTCTATTTAATGCTGCAAGTAATAGGGAACCACTGGAGTTTATTAGTGGGGGAGGAGGGTGATATAACCAGACCTGTACTTTAGGGGTCACTTTGCCAGCTGGGCAGAGGATGGATTGGAGTGGGAAGAGACTTGAGGTGGGAGATCTCCCTAATAGTGTCCATAGGAGAGAGAGAGAGAGAGAGAGAGAGAGAGAGAGAGAGAGAGAGAGAGAGAGAGAGAGAGAGAGAGAGAGAGAGAGAGGTCTGTGGGCCCAGGGGAAAAGGCACTTCTACTGGGGATGGGACATCAGGATACACTTCTGAGAGAAGGTGGCATCTAAGTAGATCCATGAAGGATGGGGTTAGAGTTTCAGCAGGCAGAGTTGCAAGGGTGGGCTAGGGGACTTACAGGTGTGAAAGAAAACATGAAGGCAAAGAGGCAGCAAACCGTGAGAAAAATACGGGGTCCACTGAGTCATCCAGCCTGGCTCTAATGTAGAGCACATGAAAGAGGCGAGTATGAGATAAGATTGGAGAGGGAGGCCAAGGACAGATTGGAGGTGACCTTGAATGGCAGAATCAGAAATTGGAATTTTCTTCTTCAGGTCACAGGAAGCCACTGAAGGGGTCTGAGAGAGATCATAACCACCTCCATTTCCATGGTTCTTGAAGGTTTACAAAATGTTTCCTTCACAACAACCCCTGTAGGTTAGGTGGCATCAAGATTATTATCCCCATTTTATAGGTAGAAAAACTGAGCCTGGGAAGATATTGTTTTGCCCCATTCACGCAGGGAAGAAATATCGGGGCCAGAATTCCAATCCCTACCTCCTGATCCTCAATCAACTCCTAATTATTATCACTAATAATAAAAACAGCTAGCATTTGTATAGCATTGTAAGGTCTACAAAGTGCGTTACAGATGTCACCTCATGTGAGCCTCACAAAAATCCCAGAAGGTAAGCATTTGTTGTCACTCCCATTTTATAGGCAAGGAAATCAAAGGCGAGAGAGGCTGAGGATCAGACAGCTAGCAAGTGCCTGAGTCAGGATTTGAACCCAAGTCTAGCAGTAGGCACTGACCAGCCATCCAGCTGCTACACAATTCTTCTCTCCCTCGTAGTGTTTGTTGCCCATCTAGACTGTGAGCTCTCTGAGGCTTTATCTGGGACCTTGTATGTAACTGATGCCCAGGAATGTGTGCTGGCTGCCTGGGGTCTTTACAGGACGGGCCGGGAGCTTCGCCTCACAGATTGCTCCCCTTCTCCTCCAGGCCCTGTGAGTTGGGCAGGGTTTGGGGTACTGAAGGCTGGAGAATCTGAGGGAAGGGGCAGGTCTTCTGATCTAAAGTTGCTTCTTAAGAATGTCCATCTTTGTTTCCGCTGGGGCACGCCCAGCCTCTACACAAAGATCACGGCCCTTCTGTGCCTTCTTTAGTTGCTGAAGGTGAAAAATGTGTTGCCTTGTAGCCAAGCTGGGGATGACCTTAGCCAAGCTGGTCCCGGGATGACAGAGAAACTGGGCCCATCCTTGAAGACTTTCTAGTTGGGCAGGACACCCTGAGCTTGTGTTCTGCTGGCAGAACTTTCAAGAACCCAGGGTCCGCTCTGCCCCATGATGAGGCCTCTGTGGAGGGCTGTGGCAGAGCTACAACCATGGGAAATGATTAACTTCTGCCTGGGTTTGATACTCAGCTCTGTCCTGGACTTGCTGTGTGACCTTGGGTAGATCACGTTCCATCCTTGACCCTCAGCTGCCTCATTTGCAAAATGAATGGGCTGAACCTGTCAGTTAGGCACCATTATTACCCCCATTTTATAGATGAGAAAACTGGGGCTGAGAGAAATTAAGTGACTTGCCCAGGGTCAAAAAGCTAGTAAACATCTGAGGCAGGCAATTATCCCTGACTTCAAGCTCAGTGGCCTATACCCTGTGCCTCTTAGCTCTAGAAATGGGAGCTGTTATAACTATTATTATTGTAGTTGCTGTTGTAATGTAAAAGCTGAGCATTTCTTTCTGAGCCTGACCAGCACAATCTGAATGGTAGAGATTCTGTGCTCTGAGTTTCTATAAGGTTAGGGCATCTTCAAAGCAATCTGGGGGTGACCTCAGAGTCTTGGGCTCATGCCCCGCCTCCAAGCGAGACTTAATAGTTCATGCGACCATAGATCCGGAGCCAGATGGGAGCTCAGAGGACACCAGTCTAGCTCTAGGCAGGTAACCCCCTCTAGGTACCTTGAATCCTTTCATTTTACAGATAAGGAAACTGAAGGCCAGGGTAGGTAAGTGACTTTCCAAGATCACACACACAGTAAGCACCAAAGGTGAGGCTGGCACCCAGGTCCCTTGACCCAGAGCGAGTGTTCTTTCCACTGAAATCCATTCCTTCTCCTCTCTGAGTCAGACCCTAACTTGGCTTCCCAGGTAATCATGCTCTCAGCTCTAGAAGGGCCCTCATCTGGTCTAACTCCAGGTGGGGGATTCTTTACACTATCCCTCCCCAAAGTTGTTCCTGGTCTCCAGTGAAGCTGAGCCCAGCAGGGCCACAGGACAGCCCACTTCACCTTCGGTCGGCCTTATCTCATCTGTTAGGAGAGTTTTCCTTACTTTAACCCTTTCCACTCCTCTGACTCTCTGCAAAAGCAGTGAAACCAAGCTTCCACAAGGCTGGCCTACGATTCCGTGATGGTGAGTCTGTCCTACGATTCCGTGATGGTGAGTCTGTCCTACGAGAGTCTGAAAGTACTGGGTGAGGAATGAGGAGCCCTGGTTCTAATCTCCATTGCGCCTTCAACTTCCTGAGTGACCTTGGGCAGGCAGGTCTCCCTCCATCTCTGGGCCTCAATAAAGGGGGTGGACCAACTGGTCTCTTTAGTTCTCTCCTGGTGCTGACATTTTGTTATTTTGCAAAAGGGCTGGGGGCTCGGCTTTTCTCTTCTTTCCCCAACAAGAGGACTAATGCCCAGCTGTCCCCCTCCAGGCTTTCCTCATAGGCCCTAGAGGAGAGAAGTCCTTCCTGACACCTAACCTGAATACTCAGGCCACAGAGGGTCTGGGGACCGGGTGATCCAGGGGCACAGCAGGAGGGGAGGCTCCCTGGGACTCAGGATGGTTTGTTTCCCCTACCTGGCTCCTCCCTGGAGTCTAGGGTCAGCGCTGCCCTGCTGGGGCTCAGGGATAGAGTGTCCTTGGCTGGGGCCAGCTCTGGGGCTCTGTGGACCAGAGCCAGGGGTCCCTCCTTGGATGTGGCAGACAACTTGGCCCGCCTTGAAAGGGGCCTCTATATCTCCTCAGGGCCAGCTGGACAGAGTGGCTATTCATGTGAAACTGATTGGCCCAATGATGATGGTAGAGTGGAGACCTGGGGGAGGTTGTCTCAGCTCCCAGAAGGTCCCAGCCCAGTCACAGCACCCTGGGATCTAAATATTTAGAGCTGGAAGGGAACCTAGAGATCACCTTGTCCAAATCTCTTATTTTACAGGTGAGGAAACTGAGGCCCAGAGAAGTGAAGTAGGTAGCTGGGTGACATAGTGGATAGTATACTGCACTTGGAGTTAGAAAGACTCGAGTTCAAAACCAGCCTCAGATACTCACCATGACTCTGGGCAAGTCATCTAACCTTTCTTGGCCTCATCTGTAAAATGGGAATAATAATAGCACTTACCTCTCAAGTGAGGTACTATATGTAAAGTATGTTGCAAACCTCAACGTGCTACAACATGCTAGCTGTTGTTATTATTGTTGTAATGATTAATTCTTTTTTCTTATGCCAGAAGTAAGTGGCAGAGCCAGAGTGCAAATCCATTTCTTTTGGCCCTGTGTCTAACGGACTCTCCATTCTGCCACACTGGTTCCCACCGGCCCCACGGACTCAGGGAGCTGCAGAATCACAGGGCTGTCAGAGGCCATCTACTCCAACCACCTCACCACCAGTGACAGAGACCTCATCTCCTCCAATATCATCCAACAATTCTGTAGTGAGCACCTACTATGTGTAACGTGAGACTCAGCATGGACCTGTAGAGTAGTAGTAAGGGAGCTTGTCCAAAAGACGTGAGTTCAACCTTGCCTCTTATACTGGTCGTGGGATCCTGGGCAAGCTTTTTTTTTTTTAAGCGCTTAGTGCCCTGAGCATCTCTCTCAAACTTTAAGCTAGGCTGAATTAGCGGCTAGGTGGCACAGTAGACAGAGGACTGGGCCTAAACTCAGGAAAACCGGAGTTCAGATCCTGCCTCCAGACATTACTAGCTATGTGACCCTGGGTAAGTCACTCAACTTCTTCAGCCTCACTTCCTCATCTGTAAAAGTGGCCTAGTAATAGGGGGAGGAATAAATATTAATAAAGTGCCCTACTATGTGCCAGACGTTGTCTACAGATGAGAAGGTGGAAGATATGAGAAGACACTGCCAGATTGGAGGTTGACTATCAGAGACAGGAGATCTCACTGGACTCTGGAGGCAAAGAAAAAGCCAGGACAGGTTTGGGGGTGGGGTGGGGGAGAGGTGTGAACATCCCACCCCTCCATTAGTATCCCAGCTCCTTGGGGGCAGGGACTGTGTTTTTGCTTTTCTTAGTATGACCCAAAGTTGAGATCAGACCTGATCTTGGGGAGCTCAGAAATACTACAGAGAAAATTAGGCAAAGGGAGAGCCACACAGAACACAAGTTAGAATGGGATCCCACCACACTCCTCCGTCAGCACTGGCTCACTGCTGGCGAGGATGAATGGGAAAATGATTTGTGACCACTTGGCCACATTATAGATGGAAGGGATTCTCATTAAACCCTGGAGGAACAGGAGGAGGAGGAGTCCCTGCCCTCAGAGAATTCCCTGAGATAGGGATGAATGAAGGTGACCTAGATCGAATCGTTGAAGAAAGTTTGTACTCAATTCAGTGGCCAATCAAATTCAGCCCCAGGACTGAGTTCCAAACTGAGTGGATTCACTGGCCCAAGGAGGAAGGCATAGTTTCTGGTCCAGACTGAACTGTTAGGTATCATGCTATGTATTATATAACTGTTACATTATGCTATGCATCCCCAGAATTCCGTTCCACATTACTACCCGGACCAGAAACCTCTAGTGGTTCCCTTTTGCCGCATGGGAAAAAATACAATCTCAGAATCACAAAATCTTCTGTCTGATATTCATGATCCACAGCCTTCTACCCCATATTGCCAGTGTCATATCAAAAGGAGATAATCACTGTAAAATGCTTAGCACAGTGCCTGGCATGTAGTAGGTGTTTAATTAGTGTCTTTTCCCTTCCTCCTCTCCCCCCTTTATTCCAGAAGGCTCCCCTTCACACACGTTATGTTCCAGCCTAATTAAGCTACTTCATTTGGCCCTAACCCTCCTGTCCTCTCCAGCTTCCATGCATTTACTCAGGCCTGAAACATGCTCCTCTCTCCATCTTCACCTATTTCTAGGTTTCCTTTTCTTCAAGGCCCAATTCAAGCGTTAGCTTGGGTGGAACCTTCTGAGAACCTCCCTGGCTGCCCTTCACTGCCCAGAGCCTGCCCTCCCCCCCCCGACTTCTCACTAAAAGCTGAAAAGTGACCTTGTTCTTCTCAAATTTTCCTAATGTCTGCATGAGTAGAACTGGCAGAAAAGGAGATTTAAAAAGGTTTACTTTAATGAAAAAGGAAACAACTTCCTAACAATTACAGTTATCTAAAATAGGGTGGGGTGTAATAGGGTCTCTTGAAGTAGAGGTTCCCAAAGTGGGTGATACCACCCCGCAGGGTGGAATGATGGGAGGTGGTAGCAACCTCAGGTGCAATTGAAGGGGGCATTGAATAAAAATAAGGGGGCAGTGGAAGCATAAGGAAAGAAGAGAAGATAAGAAAAATTTGAAAAACTATTTGTACATGTTTCATCCACTGTGTAATAGAGTTAAAGTTGTAGTGATTACATTATTTTTCAAATAAACTCACAAAATGCAAGTTATAACCAATCAGTGGTCAAGTCCACCGACAGGTCTTAATAAGCAAGTGTCGGCAGGAGAGCAAGTCGTGAGTTGTCTGGAAGTCCAGCATGCATCAGTAGGAATATGTGCCCGTAATGACTTGTTTACAATATGATACTATACCGCTATTTGATGTAATATTGTATCATCAAAATGTCAATGCAGCAAAAAATCCACAAATTTACAATAAATTATTAAATTTAAGGTATGTCATTTAAAAATATTTTATATCTTTTTGAAATGACAAATTTTTAAAAAACTATTTAAGGGTTAAAGAAAGTAGATTTCTAGGGGGGCACTGAGTAATTTTTTTAAAAAAGGAAGTGGTAGGCCAAATAAGTTTGAGAATATCTATCTTTAAGCAAAGGCTAAATGATGCTTGCCATTATGTTGTGGAGGGGATGCCTTTTCAGGTAAGGGTTGGACTCGGTGGTTACTAACAACTCTCTAAATCAGCGATTCTGTTGCTCCTGGCCCACTCTGCCTTGGATTCTACTTTTGCCATTGTTACCTAAGTGGAATGGAAGCTTCTTGAGGGCAAGGGACTGCATTGTTTCTCATCTTTGTATATCTGGAGCCTAGCATGCAGTTCAATTCAGTCATTTTTCAGGCATATCTGACTCTTTGTGACTCCATTTGGGGTTTTCTTGGCAAAGATGCTGAAGTGGGTTTGCTATTTCCTTCTCCAGCATTCCCTCCATGACACAATGGCAAATCATATGGTTGTTAATAGTTTTCAATTAATGAGAACTGCTTATATGATTGGTCACTTAACCACTGGGGGATGAATTTTGGTTTTACATATTGATATTAATTCTCTTTTTAAAACACCGCTAATACAGTTAACAAAATAATCTTATTAAGGCACAGATTTGACCATGTTATTACCTCTGCTCAATGACCTCCAGGGGCTCCCTATTACCCAATAAGATAAAATATAATATTTTTCCTCTGGCATTCAAGGCTCCAGTCTACTTTTCCAGCCTTATCTATCATTTCATATCATTCCCCGTTACAAATTCTGCACTTCAGCAGAAATGGTCTGCTAGCTATTCAGAGATCTCACCCTGACCTCTCTTGTTTCTTTGAATTTGTCAGGGTGCCCCCAGACCCCTGCCTATAATACACTCCCACTTCAACTTCACCTATTGAAATCATCTTTTCAATCAAAGCCCAGCTTAGGAGGCAGTTCCCTTTACAGAGCCTTTTCTCACCCACATCTTCCTCCAGAGACAATCTTTCCCTCCCGGAATCTCAAAGCCTGGAGATCTCAAAGGGTACCAAGTCCAATCTTTATCAGAGCTAGGAATTCCCTCTATGACAAATGTTTATCCAACTTCTGCTTGAAGCCTTTCAAAGAAGGGAAAACATATTACCTCCAGAGGCAACCCAGTTAACTTTTGATTAGGACATTTTTCTTTATATTAAGTCTATATTTTCTTCTTTTATCCCTCTCTGTATTGTCCTTCCTATGTACTCATCAGAGTCCAGTCTGTATTATAGCTATCTGTGTCTCTTCCTCCTGCTAGATCATAAGGTACTTGAGGGCAAGGTCTGTCACTTTTAATCTGGGCACACCCCCTCCCCCACAGGTGCTTAAATGTTTGTTGTATTATATTCTGTTGAGTAATATATTCCTTCTTCCTTTAATTCTACCCAGTCATGGTCAGGTCAAAAACTAAACTTTACTAGGGAATTAGGAGAAATGTGACGTAGGGCAAAAGAAGGCACAAATTTGGCCTATGGGTGTTGTTTTTAGGAGATACTGTACTGTAGTGGAAAGAACACGGGGTCTAATGGGGGAGTTCTTAACCTGGGGTTTGTGAACTTTTCAAAAAAAAATTTTTAATTTTATTAATTTATTTTGATTTATCAACAATCACTTTCATATGCTTTTGAGTTTAGGTTTGTGAACTTTTTTAATTTTTAAATTTTATTAATTAATTTTGATTTATCAACAATCACTTTCATATGCTTTTGCATTTAGGTTTGTGAACTTTTTAAAAAAATTTTTAAATTTTATTAATTTATTTTGATTTACCAACAATCATATGCTTTTGAGTTTAGGTTTGTGAACTTTTAAAAAAAAATTTTATCTGGGTTTGGTGGCACACACTTGCCATCTTTGCTACTGAGGAGGTTGAGGCTGACGAGCTCAGGAGTTCTGAGCAGCAGTAGCTAAGCCTATCAGATGTCACACTAAGTCCAGTATGGTGAGGCCCACCCTCAACCCCACCCCAGGAATGGGAGGAGGGGAAGAGAACCAGGCTGCCCAAGGAGAGGAAAACCAGCCCAGGTTGGAAAAAGGAATTGTGGGATTGAGCTTGGGGCAAGATAGACACAATCACAAACAAGCAAACAAAAGTTTGAAAACTATATTTCAAGATAATTAGTTTTTCCCCTTTTATTATGTGCATTTTAACAACATTATTCTAAAAGGATGTCCTTGACACAAAAAAAGTTCAAGAACTTCTGATCTGGAGTCAGGAGTTCAAATTCTGACCCCACCATTTACCAGCAATGTGACTTTGGGCAAATTACTTCCTCTTTCTGTGCCTTAGTTCCCTTTTCAACAAGTAGAGATAATAATCCTAGAATTATCTTCCTCCCACAGTGGTTTTGAGAAAAGCACTTTGTACACTTTAGAGCCTTGTAGAAATATGAGTTATTACTGTGATGGAGACTGGCACACATGCAGGGTACTTCTGATGGTGTCTCCCCACATGGAGAGGCTGGGAAGCCACTTCAGTCATTCATCTTCTGTAGCTGTCAGTTTTGGTTTGACTCCTTTGATGATGGCACCTGGTGAGAGACAGTGCTATAGGGGTGTGTGTGTGTGTGTGTGTGTGTGTGTGTGTGTGTGTGTGTGTGTGTGTGTGTGAGAGAGAGAGGAAGAGAGAGAGAGAGAGAGAGAGAGAGAGGAGAGGAGGGAGAGAGAGAGAGAGAGAGGAGAGAGAGGGAGGGGAGAGAGGAGGGAGAGAGAGAGAGAGAGGAGAGAGAAGAGAGAGAGAGAGAGAGAGAGAGAGAGGAGAGAGAGAGAGAGAGAGAGAGAGAGAGGAGGGAGAGAGGGGGAGAAGAGGGAGAGGGGGAGAGAGAGAGGAGAGTGGAGAAAGAAAGAGAGAAAGAGAGCAGAGGGAGAGAGGGGGAGAGAAAGAGAGAGAGAGAGAGAGAGAGAGAGAGAGAGAGAGAGAGAGAGAGAGAGAGAGAGAGAGAGAGAGAGAGAGAGAGAGAGAGGGAGGGAGAGAGAATATGAGAATGGAGCAGCTGCCTGGGGCTGGAGCAGTCTGTGTGCTTCAGTGTGGCTCCACCTAGAGAAGACAGCCAGGGGCTTGGGGCTGGCAGAGGAGGTGTGGTGGAGGGAGGCCCCAACCAGGGCAGGAATGGACAAGTTGCTAGTGACACTCTAGTTTCAGCCACGGCTAGAGAAAAACGAATTAGAACGTTTCCTGAAAGGTCTCTCCTTACATGGACCCCTGAGCAGGATCTAGTACATTTGGATTTCCAGAGAAGCTATAGAACAGGATATTAACCACTATCTGGGCCAAGGAGTCTCTACATTTTTTGGCGGTGAGGAGAGTGAGTGTTCATTCATGCTCTTTAATTAGTAGCTAGCATTCATACATCACTTAAACATTTTGCAAAGTACTTTAACATATATTATCTCATTTGATCCTCACAACAACCCTGGGAGGCAGGCCTATTATCCTCATTTTGCAGCTAAGGAAACTGAGGCAAACAGGGATTAAGTGACTTGTCCAGGGTCACACAGCTAGTGAGTGTCTGAGGTAGGACTTGAGCTCAGGTCTTCCTGAGTCCCAACCCAGTGCTCTATCCATTATGTCACTTAGCTGCCTCACAGAATCAAAGAAGCTCAGAGTTGGAGATCTAGAGCTTCAGGAACCAGCTGGTCCAGTTGCTGCTCAAGCAAGGCTCGCTCCTTGAAACATATGCAACAATTCAGCCTTTGCTCAAAAGACCCTCAGTGAAGGGGAAACACATTACCTCCCGGGGTAGTTAGTTCATTCTACTTGGACAGCTCCGATCATTAGCAACCCCCTCCCCACCCACCCACCTGACACTGAGCTTCATTCTAGCTCTTTGTACCTTTCCACATCTTGCTGCTGGTTCTTTTCCCGGCGCCTGGCAGAACAAGTCTTTGGTGGGGTAGCTCTTCAAATAGTTGAACACAACTATCATGTCTTAGTCTGCTCCAGGCTAGAGGTCCCCAGGTCCTCCAACTGATCTCCACACTGTACGTTCTCATTCACAAAGGGAAAAGCAATCAAATAGCAGGTAGGATTAACAGCTAGACTGTGTGGTACAGATAATGATCAAAGGAGCTCAGAGTCAGTTAGTAAACATCTATTAAGTGCCTACTATGTGCCAGGCCAGCAGCTAGGAGGATAGCTCGCCAGGCCTCGAGTCAGGAAGGCTCATCTTCCTGAGTTCAAGTCTGACCTCAGACACTTACTAGCTGTGTGATCCTGGGCAAGTCACTTAACCCTGCTTGCCTCATTTCCTCATCTGTAAAATGAGCTGGAAAAGGAAACAGCAAACCACTCCAGTATCTCTGCCAAGAAAACCCCAAATGGGGTCACAAAAAGTCAGACACGACTGAACAACAATGTGCCAGGCGTTGTGCTTAGCACTGAGGATACAAAGAAAAGCAAAAAACAGTCCCTGCCCTTAAGGAGTTTACAATCTAATGAGAGAGATAACAGACAAGCAACTATGTATGAACAGGCTATATATAAGAAAAATTGAGGGAAGGCATTGGAATTAGGGGGGATTGGGAAAGGCTTCCTATAGAAGGTGGGATTTTGGCTGTGACTCAGTGGAAGCCAGGAGGGAGACATGAGTGGGGAGACCATTCCAGGCATGGGGACATAGAGTGAAAATGCCCAGAGTTGAGAGATGGAGGGTCTTGTTGAAGAAATAGCAAAGACCAGTGTCACTGGATTCCAGAGCACATGGAAGGACATAAGGAGGAAGTGGAGGGGAAGGTGGGTAGTTGTGAAGGGCTTTGAAGCCAAATGGACATTTTTATATTTGTTCCTGGAGGTGATAGGGAGCCACAGAAGTTTGCTGAGGAGAGGAGGTGACAGGATCAGTCCTGTACTCAGTGGATAGAGGATCTGATCTTTCTCTGAGAAGGGTACAAGGGCCCTGTATTCAAGGGTCTTGTACTCGCCAGTCTGATGATGCCTCCTAGGTTGTCTCTTCCATTTCCTTGACTCCAGGCTTCATTAAGTCAGTCCCAGAGTGGACAGGCTTTCCCCTTGCTGATCTGTGCCAGGAACTAAGGTCACCTAGCCAGTCAGTGGCAAAGTGGGGAATAGGAAGCAGGTCTTCTACTCCATGAATGAATGATCTCTTCAGTCTTCTGGCTAAGCCGTGGCCTTGGAAGGACAGTTCAATTTCATGTATCTAGACTGGAAGTGACCTTAGAGGCTAGCTACTCCTCTCATTTTGCAGATGAGGAAACTGAGGCCCATAGACAAAGTGATTTACCTAAGGTCTATAGGTTGTCAGTTTCATTCCTTGGAATCAACCCTGGGCCCTCTGACACAGCATCCTTCCCACTAGGACATGCTGCTTCTAGTTCCTCTAATGCCTCAGGGAAGCCATCAACTCAGTGTATCATGGTCTAGCAGGAAGAGTGCTATTTTGGAGTCAGGAGACCTGGGTGCTAGTCCATATTCTGCCTCTTACTTTCTGTGTGACCTTGGATAAATCACTTATTCTCTGAGTCCTATTCTGTCAAAGGGGGATAATAACTGATTAAAGAAATGAAAATCAAAACAACTCTGAGGTACCACATCACATCTATCAGATTGGCTAGCATGGCAAAACAGGAAAATGATGGATGTTGAAGAAGATGTGGGAAAATTGGAACACTAATGCATTGTTGGTGGAGTTGTGAACTGATCTAACCATTTTGGAGAGCAATTTGGAACTATGCCCTAAGGGCTATAAAATTGTGCATATCCTTTGACTCAGCAATACCACTTCTAGGTCTGTACCCCAAAGAGATCATAAAAATGGGAAAAGGACCCACATGTACAAAAATATTTATAGCAGCTCTTTTTGTGGTGGCAAAGAATTGGAAATTGAGGGAATGTCCATCAATTGGGGAATCGTTGAACAAGTTATGGTATATGAATGTAATGGAATACTATTGTGTTACAGGAAATGATGGGCAGGCAGACTTCAGAAAAACCTGGAAAGACTTATATGAACTGATGCTGAGTAAAGTGAGCAGAACCAGGAAAGCATTGTATATAGTAACAGCCACATTGTGTGATGACTGATTTTGATAGACTTAGCTCTTCTCAGCAATGCAAGGACCTAAGGTAACTCCAAAATGTCCCTTTCAGGTTTGCCAATCTATGCGAAAAGGTCCTTTCCAGCTCTGGAATTCTGTGTTCTAAGCTTTCTTCTAGCTCCAATGTTTCATATTCCAAAGGCCCTTCCAGCCTTAGCTTCATAAAAAAAAAAGTCAGTGGAAAATGCTGTCCACATCCAGAAAAAGAACCATGGAGTCTGAATGCAAATGGAAGCATACTATTTGTTCTCCTTTTCTTTGTAGTTTTGTTTTGTTTCGTCTTTCTCATGGTTCCTCCCATTAGTTCTAATTTTTCTATCTATTCTATCTATTCTAATTTTCATATCATGACTGATATGAAAATATGCTTAATATGAATGTATAAGTAGAGCCTATATCAAATTACACGCCATCTTGGGGAGGGGGAGAAAAATTTAAAACTCAAAATCTTATGGAAGTGAATGTTGAAAACTAAAAATAAATAAATAAATATATTTTTTTTAAAGGGGGATAATAACAAGTCCTTTCCAGCTTTCCTCACTGAGCTGCTTCGAGGATCTGGTGGACACACTGCTGTATCCATGGAAGGCAGCAGCCAAGATTGGGCTGGCAAAGGGCCCTGGTTCCAGTCTCAGAAGGCTCCTAACCACTCATTGCAGGGACAGGCCTGGCATAGTAGGAGAGCAAGGCTGAGAGGCCACCGACTCCCAGCCCATTGTCCTTGCCTAATCCTAGGTCCCAGGCCCCAGCCTGATCCCTGGGGACTAAATCCCACCTTATCCTGACTCTGCTACCATGGTGTTTCTCAATGCCATGTTCGTTCAGTTACCCCTCTTTGGTGTCAAAGAATTTATTTTTTTAAGGAAAACCTGACTTTTCTTTTTCTTTTTTAATATAAATTTATTTATTTTTAGTTTTCAACATTCACTTCCACAAGTTTTTGAGTCCCAAATTTTCACCCCATCTCCCCCCTCCCCCACCCCAAGATAGCATGCATTCTGAATATCCCTTCCCCTAGTCTGTCCTCTCTTCTATCTCTCTCTCCTTCTCTTATCCCCTTCCCCTTCTATTTTCCTGTAGGGCAGGATAGACTTCTGTACCCCATTTCCTGTACTTCTTATTTCCCAGTAGCATGTGAAAACATTTTTTTTAAACACATGTTTTTAAAACTTTAGGTTTCAAATTTTCTCTTCCTCCCTCCCACCCACCCTCATTGAAAAGGCAAGCAACTCAATAATGTACATGTGCAGTTATGCAAAACACGTCCATAGTAGACATGTTGTGAAAAACTAACTCTATTTCCCTTAATCCTATCCTGCCCTCCCATTTATTCTATTCTTTCTTTTGACCCTGTCCCTCCTCAGAAGTATTTACTTCTGATTACCCACTTTCCCAATCTGCCCTCCTCTCTATCATCCCCCTGCTCTCTTGTCCCCTTCTCCCCTATTTTCCTGTAGGGTAAGACAGATTTCCATACCCAATTGAATGTGTATTATTCCCTCCTTAAGCCAAATCCTATGAGAATAAGATTCACTCATTCCTCTCACCTTCCCCTGTTTCCCCTCCACTGTAAGAGACTTTTCTGTTTTTTTTGTGAGATTATTTACCCCATTCTACCTCTCCCTTTCTTCTTCTCCGAGTATAATCCTTCTCATCCCTTAATTTTATTCTCCAGATATGACCCCTTAATCTTCAACTCACCCTGTGCCCTCTATCTATCTATCTACATACATACATATAATTTTTTTCCTCCAACTACCCTAATACTGACAAAGGTCTCATGAGTTATAAATATCATCTTTCCATGCAGGAATGTAAACAGTTCAAACTTAATAAGTCTCTTATGATTTCTCTTTCCTGTTTACCTCTTCATGTTCCACTTGAGTCCTGTATTTGAAAGTCAAATTTTCTATTCAGCTCTGGTCTTTTCATCAAGAATGCTTGAAAGTCCTCTATTTCACTGAATTACCATTTTTCCCCCTGAAGGATTATACTCAGTTTTGCTGGGTAGGTGATTCTTGGTTGTAATCATATCTCCTTTGCCCTCCGGAATATTATATTCCATGCCCTGTGGTCCTTTAATGTAGAAGCTGCTAAATCTTGTGTTATCCTGATTGTGTTTCCACAGTACTTGAATTGTTTCCTTCTGGCAGCTTGTAATATTTTCTCCTTGACCTGGGAACTCTGGAATTTGGCTATAATATTCCTAGGAGTTTTCCTTTGGGGATCTTTTTCTTTTTTTCAAAAAATTAATTTTTTTTTTGGAAGCTAAGGCTAGAAAGGCCTTTGGAATATGGAACACTGGAGCTAGAAGAAAGCTTAGAACACAGAATTCCAGAGTTGGAAAGGACCTCTTTGTATAGATTGGCAAACCTGAATGGGACATTAGAAAATAGAAAACAATGTCAGAGGTTGGAAGAACCATAAAACATAAATAAGGGGCTTGGAAGCTTAGAGGGTCCAAAGAACATAGAATGTTAGAGGTGGACAGGACATTAGAACACAGAATATGGGATCTGAGAGCTTAGAACATAAAACATAGAATATTAGAGCTGGGAGGTTATCTTAAAACAAGTGTCAAACTCAAAGAGAAATGCAATTATTAAATTGCAGATTCCTGTGGGCTGCAGATTGACTTAGTTTTAAAATATAATGTTATCTAGTTTTTTAATTGTATTTTTATCTATTTTGTTAAATATTCTCCAGCTGCATTTTAATCTGATTCAGGCCACACTTGGGAGTGTTGAGGGCTTATGGGCTGTGTGTTTGACCCCTCTGTCTTAGAACACAGAACGTCAGAGCTGGAAAGAAACCTCAGAGATCTTCTAGTCCTTAGCTTTTTAACTTCTGGGGGAGGACCCCTCCGGTAGTCTGGTGAAACCCTTCTCAGAATAGATAGCATTGATATATTGTTTTTAAATTTTCAAAGCACTTTATGTATGTTACTACATTTGCTCCTCAGAACAACCCAGTGAGGTAGGTACTGTGATCATTCTTATTTTACAGATGAAGAAATTGAGGCTGAGAGAGGTTAAGTGATTTGCCTAGGGTCACACACCTAGTGTCTGAGGCAGAATTTGAACTTAGGTCTTTTCACTATGTCACCTAGCTGCCACAGAATAATGTTTTTAAATGCATGAAATAAAATGTATAACATTACAAGGAAACCAATTTTATGGAAATACAATATTTTAAATAAAGATCTTTTCTAAAAAGCCAAGTTTGTGGATTCCATGTTAAGAACTCCGGAGTCTAATCCTTTCATTTTACAGAGCCAGAAACCAAGGTCTCAAGAAGAGACTTGCCCAAAGGCACACAGTGAGTCTCTATCTGAGCTGGGACTAGAACCCAGAGTTGCTGAATTG
Organism: Phascolarctos cinereus; assembly: GCF_003287225.1. NCBI lineage: Eukaryota > Metazoa > Chordata > Mammalia > Diprotodontia > Phascolarctidae > Phascolarctos > Phascolarctos cinereus. Next base: position 313,832,086 of record NW_027556098.1, on the reverse strand, counting down.
AGGCTTATGACCCCAGGCCTGATGTTCTTTCCACAACCCAAGTTTCTTAGAAGTGGGATTTCTCTGCCTGAGGGAGCCCAGCCCTGTCCCCAGAGCCCAGTGGCCTTTCAGTGATCACCACTTCCTTTCCTAAATGCACACAAAACAGTGCTTTAATCATCTGCTCTAAGATTTTGCCAAAAATAAAAGTTAAGCTGACAGGCCAGTCGGAAGATTCCACCCCCTTTTTCTCTTTCTTCTTCTTTTTTTCTTTTCTCCAAATAAGGGCATCTTGGGCCTGTATCCAGCCCTTTCTCTATGATCTTGCAGAGATCACTGGTAACAGTCCAGCCATCCCTAGCACCAGCTTTTTCATTGCTCTAGGGTCCGGTTTATTTGGGCCAGGGGACTAGAACTGTTTAAGGGCTCTTAGAGACTTGCTTGTAATAATGATAATAGAAACAACAACAACAACGGTAATTGTGATAATAGCTAGCATTTATATTGTGCCTTAAGGTTTGTGAAGAGCTTTCCAAATAGCTCACTTGGTCTTTACCACAACTCTGTGAGAGGTAGGTGCTATTATTACCATCCCCATTTTACAGATGAGAAAACTAAGGCTGAGAGAAAATGACCACATCCTCACTTATCTTGGATGTCTGTTCAGTCATTTTTAAGCCCCGTCTAATTCTTCATGACCTTGTTTGGGGTTTTCTTGGCAAAGATACTGGAGTGGTTTGCCATTTCCTTCTCCAGCTTATTGTATAGATGAGGAAAATGAGGCAAACAGGGTTAAGTGACTTGCCCAGGGTCACACAGCTAGTAAGTGCCTGAGGCCAGATCTGAACTCACAAAGCCGAGTCTTCCTGGGTCAGGCCTGGAGCTCTGTGCACTATGGTGCCACCTAACTGGATTTCTGTTAGCCATGACCGTTATCTGATATTGTAACCAATAGTTGTTTGCATGCTGTTACCCTACTAGATTGTAAGTTGAGAGTAGAGACTATCTTTTGCCTTTCTTTATATCCTCAGCACACTTTCCATAGATGATTTTTTTGATCCTTCCCACTCTCTGAGGGAGGTGCTATTATTATCCCAGTTTTTCAGATGTAGAAACTGAGGCTTTGGGCAATTGAGTACTTTGCCCAAGGTCACACAGGTAGTAAGGGTCAGAGGTGGGATTTGAACCTATGTGACTCCACAGCTGGAGAGCTCTTTCTAGTATATGATGCTGCTTGCATCCATTGTCACCCCCACATCAGCCCTCTCATTTTGGAAGCTACCTGCCCTCTTCCCAAAGGAGAGGACCTCATCACCATCTTCCTCCTCCTTCTCTTTCTCTTCTTCTTCCTATTCCTCTTCCTCCTCATCACAGTAACCCTGGGAAGTAGCTGCTCTTATCCCCATTTTACAGATGATGAAACTGAGTCAAACAAAGGGTAAGTGATTCGCCCAGGGTCACACAGCTAGTACAGATTCAAATTAAACTTTGTTGAACACAGCACGATCACAGATAAACAACATTCACAGAAATACAAAGAGATGAGGGGGCTGGTGCTGACAATTAGGAGACTCAGGAAAAGCTATTCAAAGGAAGTGGCACTTGCACTGATCCTTGAAGCAGAGGTAAGAAGGAAGGGCATTCCAGGTGGGTGGCACAGCCTGTGTATAGATAGACCGAGAGGTGGGAGACGGAACCTTGAGTACAGAGTGCTGTAGGCAGGCCAGTTTGGCTGGCATGTAGATTGTGTGATGGAGAATAATGTGTAAGCTTCTTGGAAACATAGGTTGGAGTCTGATCATGAAGGGCTATTCAAATTAAACTGAGTTTGCAGGCAATAAGAAGGGGCAGACGTTGCTTGAAGAGGGGAATAATTTGACCTCTACAGTGAAAATCACTTGGTGACTATAGTGAATATACTGGTCAGGGTGGAGGCTGGATGCAGGGAGGCCAAATAGGAAGTTATTGCAATGGTCCAGGCAAGAAGTGATGAGGGCCTGGACTAGGGGATTGTGCCCCCAAAGAAGAGCAGGGTAGAAATGACTGCAACACAAGCTGCGTTTCTCAGGAGAAGATGCCACCCCATTCCTACAGTGCCTAAGGGCACTCCTGGGATGTAGAAGGTGCAAAGACTATTTCTCCATTTTGCAGATGAATAAACTAAAGATCAGAATAGGGGGATGACTTAGCCAAGAGTTCATGAAGAGGTGCTGTCTGTCACGCTCCTGAAGGCCTACGCCTGGGCTTCCTCTTCACTCCTGGTGTGCTCCCCACAGCCCAGACCAGCGTGGAGGCAGGCATAGAGGGAGTACAGGAAATATCTCTGGGCAAGGCCTGAAGAGTCACTAGGGGGTTGGGGCGGTAGGCAGTAGAGGCTGGGCAGGTCTTTGGGTGAGGATAGGGACATGGGGAGGGATAGAGATGGAGATGGGGATGGAGAGGAGAACTGGAATGGGTGTTCCATCAGCCCTGAGCCCTTCCCAGGGCTAGGCAGAAGCTGGTGTGGGGGGCCAAGGGGTAATGGGGAGAGGAGCCCAGAGGAGCCAGTGACAGAGGGATGACGAGGAATAGTTCTGAGGCTGGCTCCATTCTGTCCGGCCCCAGAGCTTTCTCCAAATATGGAAGGTTTCTCTAGCTCCTTTTGAGTCATGCAGGACCCGGCCCAAGAGATCTGCTTTCCAGATGCTAAGTCACACAGAGGACCCATCCATGGCCCCTTCCCTGTGTTCCCCTCTATACCCCTCCTCCACTGGACCCAGAGTTCCTCTGCCCCCAACCTGCCCTGCCACTGCCTTCCCCTTCTTCCCCTTAACAATTCGCTCAGCTCTCTCCTGCTGAAGTCTCCTGCTCCACTTCTCCCCTGCAGCCTTGCCCAGCATCATCCACTGCTCCCTTCCCTAGTGTCCCCTCACCAGCTCCCCTCCCCCTTCCCTGCGCCATCTAGGCTCCCTCACTTTGACCCCCTAGGAGACCAGGAAACTAAGGTGTCATCGGGGCCAGAGCCCAGGTCAAGGACCAGAACCCAGAGGTTAGAGCCCAAAGGCTGGATAAGGGCATTCTGAGACTCCCTTCTCTCCTTCTCTGAGATTAATTCAATCACAAAGATCCCAGATTGTGATTTAAAAGCTCCCCCTTCTTGCTGCCTCTTCATTGCGAAGCACCACACAAGGTAAATTGCAAGAAAGGTTGGGGAAAGCCACTGTCCTGGGGGCAACTGAGCAGAGACCAGGGGGATGGGATGGGATTGGCCACTGGCCTCAGCAGAGGGGGAGGTCATTCTCTGGGCCAAGGTCAAGTGCATTGTCTCTGCTCTATTAAAGATCTGGGAGCTCCCTCAGACTGGAAGCAAGAACTCAGCAAAGGTCAAAGGGTGTGAGAATCAGAGACTTGGAGCTGGAAGGGCCCTCAGGGCACCTGGTCCAACCTTCCTTCCAGGGCAGGAATCCCTTCTACATACAGCCTCCCTGACGGAAGACCATCTAGCTTCTCCCTGTATACTTCCAGTGACAGGGAGCTCACTGCCCTTGGAGGCAGCCCATAATGTTGTGGGAAAGCTTTACTTATTAAGGAAGTTCTTCCTTATATTGAGACAAAATCTGGCTCCCTATGATTTCCCTCTCCACCCCCCCCTTGAAATCTGACTCCCTCTGAGTCCTCCCTCCACCCCTCCCATTTCGCCTGATTCTACCCTTGGGGACTAGCAGAATAAGTCTGCTCCTTTGGCCTCTGGACAGCCTTCCAGATGTGTGAAGATAGCAACTGCACCAACCCCAATACTTCTTTCCACCAGGCTAAACATTCACAGTTCAGTCAACCAAACATGGTCTCCAGGCATTCTGTGCTTTTGTCAATGAGCCCCCTAAAATAAGCCTCCCTCTCCCACAACTGAAAACAATACTCTTGCTTTGGTTGTGGGGTTTGTTTGTTTTTTTTAACCAAGACAAAGGATGGCATGATGATCATTTCCCTTGGTTTGGATTTTTGGTGTTGAGTCGTTTTTCAGTTGTGCCCGCCTCTTCATGAGATGCTATAGTTCTATTTATGTACCCTAATGTGTCTTTAAGGGAGAATGGGAAAGGAACAAGCGCTTATTTATTAAGCACCTACTATGTGCCAGGCAGTGTATGCTTTACATATATGATCTCATTTGATTTTCTTAGCAACCCTGGGGGGAGGGGGTTGTCGATGCTATTATTACCACCATTTTACAATTGAAAAAACTGGGGTAGAGAAAGGTTTAAATAACTTGCCCAGAGTCACACAGCTACTGAGTGTCTGAGGTAAGATTTGAACTTGGGTCTTCCTGACTCCAGATCCAGCACACTGTGAACTATGGCTCCACCTAGCTGCTCCATGTAGGCTGGGATGTCATACTGAAAACTCACATTGAGGCCAACTGAAACCCTCAGGTCTCCAAGACAGAAGAGGCAGCGATGGGTTCTTGGCTGTTACAGGGAGAAGTCAAGAGTGGGTGGGTTGAGGCGGTCTGTGGGAGGGGGATGCTGGTCGATCACCACAGCTCTGCAGTTCTGAGCTTTGGGATGCTACCATGATTGCACTAAGTCTGGTGCCAAAATGGTGAAACCCTGGGCAGGATTTTGGAGGAGACTGCCTAAGGAAGGGGGAACCGCTCAAGACAGAAATGGAGCAGGTTAAGTTTCCAAACTGATTAGTAGTGGGATTGAACCTGTGAGTGTCCAGCTTGGGTGAAACAGGGAGACCTACTTTCCAAAAAGAGGTAAGGAGTGAAGAAGGCAGAATCCTGGGTATGGTGGCAGCTACCATGGGGGCCACAAGGCTACTTTAGGGCCCAGATCGGAGCCTAGAACAACAAGCCAGGTCCAGCTTCACCAATGTTTCTAACAGACTTAATTAATAACAACTAGAGAGTGCACTTCATCAGAAAAATGGATGGGGATGGAAAAGCCTGAGTCAGGGGCCCAGCCGGAGTAATTCTTGGGCTCCAACGGGTCAAGGTGAAGGGAATAAATATCTATATAATGCCTACTACATACAAGACATTGTACTAATGCTTTTTACAAATAAGTGACTTGCCCAGGATCACCTATCTAGTGAGCTGTCTGAAGCTGGATTTGAACTCAAGTCTTCCTGACTCTAAATCCAACACTGTATTCACTATACCACCAGCTGCCACATGGATAGGGAAGGCTGATCCACTCCCCTAACCCCCACCTGGGAAATTGTCTTCAGGGTCATATATGCATGCACCATCCTGAATTTGCTTCAGAGCTCTTAGGAATAGAAGTCTTGGATCCATTCAGTCACCAAACAGACCCTCATTAAAAGAACCACTGTGTGCAAAGCCCTCAGCCTAGTGCTGAGGGCAGATACAAAGTTTAGATAAGACAAAGCCCCTGCCCACATGGAGCTCACTGCCCGGGGAAAGAATACTTCATACTTCAAAACTTCTAAGATCTAGGATTTCCTCACTGGGGGCCCTCCCTTCACAGTTACAGATGCCAATCTCTCCTTACCTTTCCTGCCCTACCCCTACCCTCACCCCCAACTTAGCAGACTGCCTTCACAAACTTCTATGGCCCAAAACATTAGCTTCATAGGATTTGGAGCTGGAAGGAACTTCGCCTAGTCCCACTCTTCAATTTAAAGAATAGATGATTGAGGCCCAGAAAAGTCAGATGATTTGTTAAAATGACCCAGGATTCTGTAGGAGAAGTAAGCCCAGGAGGGATGGGAAAATCTCAAGAATGAAATGTGAAAGAAACAAAGAGAAACGGTTCCCATGAGGAGGAAAAAAGAAAATTGTCTAAAGAGATGAATGTGACTGTGTGGGGACCTCTTTCACTAACTTAGATTTTAAAGAGACATGTAGAGGTCATGAGAAACAATGGCAGCTAGGCAGAGAAGTATCAAAATGCATATAGTGCTGGACCTGGAGTCAGGAAAATGTAAGTTCAACCCAAGTTTCACACACTTAACTGAGCAAGTCACTTCACCTCTGTCTGCCTTGGTTTCCTCATCTGTAAAATGAGGATAATAATAGCACCCACCTCCCAGAGTTGTGAGACTCAAATGGGGTAATATTTGTGAAGAGCTCTGCAAACCTTAAAGCATTTTATAAATGCCCACTATTATTATTATTATTTGGGAATGAATGCCAAAGCATATTGGCATGGTCCCGTAAGAATGTTAGGAATATGAAAGCTCAAAATGAACTGAAGCCTGTCAGGAAAGGCAAAGGACAAGAGAAAAAAAGGGATAGGTTGAAAAAAGAAAGCCAGATGGAAGAAAAAGGAAGGATGGAGGAAGCGACAGGATTGCTACTTGGGGTAGGTGGGACAATATTAAGAGTGAGAAGGCACAACTGTTGAGTCCTAAGTTTGTTTCTCTTTTCTCCATCAAGGAGAATGACCTTTGGACTGGAAAGGACAGAAAAGAAATTGCTGAAAAGATGAGATTTGAGCTAAATAGGGAGAGCTCTAGCTCTTCAGGGATTATGGAGCTGCTCTGGAGGAGTTCAAGGCACCAGGCCCAGATGATCCACACCCTTGGGCCCTGAAAGACCTGCAGAATATGGCTGCTTAACCCTGGTCAGTGACCTCTGAACAACTGTAGAGAATGGGGCAGGTGCTGCAGAAAGGGCAAAGGGCAATTGTGCCAGTTTTCATAAAAGAAAAGAGAGAAACGAGACTGCAAACAAAAGGTTGGTGACCTGGGCTCCAATTCCTGGCAAAAATCCAGAACGTATCACAAAAGGTGTGGTTTGGGAACAATCAGAAAAAGAAGCAGCGATCACGAAAGAGCCATCATGGCTTCAAGAATGGGCTAGGCAGGACTCATCTCATTTCCTTTTTTGACAAGGCTACTAGACTGTTTGACCAGGGGACACAGTTTTACCCAGCAAAGCAGTGGACAGAATCTCTTGTGTTATCCTTATAGATAAGATAGCGCCACATGATCTACATCATAATACGTTTAGGTTGGTTTGGAAGTGGCTGAATGCTTGGGAATTTGAGGAGTAACGCAAAGCACTGATGTTTGGAAGGAGGGAGATGCTGGGGATCTGTGCGCGGCCCTGTGTTCTCTACCATTTTATCAATGATAGGGATGAAGGCATAGATAGCACACTCATGAGATGTTCATGTGGCACAGAACGGGATAGCCAACACACTGTATGACAAAGAAGTGGGACCCCTAAAGATTGTGACAGACTAGAAACATTGGGATAAAACTAATCAAATGAAATATAACAAGAATAAATGTAAGATCCTCCACTTGCATGCAGGCAAGGGAAGGAGTGTTAAGTGTTTGCCTCATAGGGGTGGTGTGTCTACATGTTTTGGATTCAGTATATGTGTGTTACTAGGCCTGAGGCAATACACATATCCTTTATAGGGAATATAGGATTGCGTGTGTGTGTGTGTGTGTGTGTGTGTGTGTGTGTGTGTGAGAGAGAGAGAGAGAGAGAGAGAGAGAGAGAGAGAGAGAGAGAGAGAGAGAGAGAGAGTGAAGCTGGTGACTTTGCACAGCTCTGCCTCACTAAAGTCCAATTCCCTTGCAAGTCAAGACATCACCCTCCTATAGTCATTGGTCCTCTTTGAGAACAAAGGACAAAGAACAAGAAGGGGAATGTAGAGTCAGAGTGCTACAGTGGCAAAAAGAGTTGTGGGCTTAGTGTCAGAGGCCCTGAGTTCAAATCCTTGTTCAGTTAATTTCTAGCTCTGCGACCTTGGGCAAATTGCTTAACCTCTCTGGGCCTCATTATCCTTACCTATAAAATGAGAGGACTGGACTGTATCAGAGCTTCTTAACTTTTTTTTAATGTCACAGACTGTTTTGGCAGTCTGATGAAACATAGACTCCTCAGAATCATGTTTTTTAAAGTAATCATTGGAGGAAATGTTAAATTCCAGGTAAGAGGTTTCCAATAAAAATAAAGTTGTAACTTTTTCCTATCTAAGTTCACAGAGACCCCTGAAATCCATCTGAAGACCCCAGGTTGAGAAGTACTGGAATAGAAGATCTCTAAGATTCCTTCCAGGTCTAAAACAATGACCCCATAATTTATCATTCACCTTTAAAATGAGTGTTAAGTTTAAAAAAAGAAAAAAAAGCTGAACCTAGTAGAGATTCAGGGTTTCACATGTAGTTTTTATTTTCTATTCTTCTTTGTACAGGAAAATGTTCATATTTATTAATGTTTTTCAATTTCATCATAAGGAAAAAGCAAAAATTAAGACAAAAGGGTGTAAAAGTAGGAATGGGTGTGGTTGTCTTTTTTGTGTGAGAGTGGGAATTGGTGGGAGAATGGAGGTCTACGAGTGTGTGGATGGACATCTGTGCATATATATGAGCTGAAGACAGAGCTGGCCTCATGGCTGGAGAAAGAATGAATAGAAAGATGTGGATGGTGGTGTGCACACAGGGGCGAAGCATGGTACATTTGTAGATGGTTGCATGTAGGCACATATAGAATGAGGAAGTTGTCAATGTGTGGAAGAGTGTGATGCTGTGTGTGTGCATGTAGGTGTGGGGGTACATAATGGCATTTCTCTGTGTGTATACTCAGCAGGCGAGGATCCAAGTATTCAGATGGGTGGGGTAGTGTGCCTTTGGCTCTGTGCGGCTGCTTGTGTGTTGGGTTTGCACCTCTATGTGACTGTGTGTATGCAAAGTGGGCTTTGGTGTGCTTATGTGGAAGAGGGTGTTTGTGTGTGTTTTGTGTGTGGCTTAGGGCAGGCCCGTTCATGCTTACACGTAGCTCTGTACAAGACAGGAATATAATTGTCAGGAGTATAATGGGTCAGCTGGCGTGCATGCATGCTCTCTCCAAGGTAACCAACAATCTTCTAACTACTAAAGCCAGTGGTCTTTCTCAGTCTGCATTGCTCTGGGCCTCTCATTTTTTACCACCTACTCCAAGACACTCTCTTCTCTCTTGGTTTTTTGTGACATTACGCTTTCCTGGCTCTTCTGTCTGTCTCACCACTCCTTCTTAGCATCCTTTTGTGGTTTATAATCCATCTTCTGCTTGCTAAGTGGCTGTCTCCTAAGGTTCTGCCTGGGCCTTCTTCTCTTCTCTCTCTACACTTTCTTGGTCATCCCAACCACTCCCATGGGTTCAATTATCTAAATAGAGGACTCCCACTTTTTTACATCCAGCTTCAACTGGATTTCTATCTCAGCCTTTTCTTAATTCTAGTCCTGCAAGACCTCCTACATCCTGGTCATCGAAACCTGGATGTATCTTTAACACATCAAACTTGTCATGTTCAAAATGAACCTCATCATCTCCCTCCTTCAGCCTGCCCCTTTCCCAGAGTCCTTGTTTTAGCCAAGGGGATTTTATCCTCCTCCCAGTCACCCACATTCATAACACTGGAGTTGTCTTTTAGTCTTCCCGTTTCCTCATCCCTCCTCCATCTAATGTCGCCAAATTTTATAGATTCTATGTCTATAATATTTCTTACATCTGTCTCTTGTCTTCCATTCACACAACCACAAGCTTGCTTCAGACCATCACTTCTTTTCTGGAACATGGTAGCAAACTTCTGAACAGTCTTCCTGCTTCCAATTTCCCCCTTCTCTACTCTATTCTCCATACGATTGCAAAGAAATGCATCCTAAGTGTGACCATGTTACTCTTCTGCTCAAAGACCTCCTCTGACTTCTTATTGCCTCTGGGATAAAAAACTAATTCTTTATCCTGGTACTTAAGGCCCTGTACAGTCTGGTTCCCACCTACCTATCCAGTCTACTTTCATATTGTCCCCCTTCCCCTCTGAAGTCTATTTTAGTCAAACTGGACCATTAGCTGTTCTTGAAACTGGGTATTCCATCCCCTGCTTCTGTGTATTCTCTCAAGCCTACAACACTCTCCCTCCTCATCTCTGCTCCTCAGAATTCTTAGCTTCCTTCAAGGCTCAACCCATGTAGCCCCTTCTATGAGAAGTCTTCTCTGACCTCCCTAGTTATTACTCCTTTCTGCCTTCATTACTTCTGAATATAAATTATGTTTTATGCCACTGTAGAATTGCACTTGAGTGCAACTGTCATAGATTTATATGTCCCTAGTACCTTGTACACAGTAGGTACCTAAACTATATTTGGTAAATTGTTGAACTGGCCTTACAAGAGCCCGCGGTTCCCTTGGTGCCATCGTGAGGCGCACACAGATAAAGATGGTACAGATTAGGTTATGATAAACTCAGAAGGGGATCAAAAAATGTTATGAAATAGGATAAATGGAACACTTATTGAGGGCTAACTGTGGGTCAGACATTATGCTAAATACTAGGGATATAAAACAAACAAGTAAGATGGCCCCTGCCCTCAAGGAGCTTCCAGTCTAATGGGAAAAGATCACAAATAAAGGGGAGCAGGAAGGGGTGAGGATTACGGTGGCAGTGGCACAGCTGGGGATGGCCTGGAAGGAAGTTGGCAGAAGACCTGAAATTGAGCAAGATAAAGTCACAGATGGCCTATCAAAGCCCAGAGTGGCTCCACAAGAGGAACTCCATTCTCAATGGGGAAAGAGTGCAGATGACAGCTCCAGGGGAGGACAAACGGCACTGTTGGAGATGCCCAGAGCTTCAAGATGGCGTCAAGCTTTAGGGAGGATCAGAAAAAGCTAAACCCCGAAGGCAGAGGAAGAACTTAATGTGAAAGGGAAAGTGTCCCAGCTATAGGCTTTCTGGGGTGCTGTTTGGACTTCATTTTCTAAGGGGACCAATGACACCATGGGTGACATCTTGACTTCTGTGTGAATTGGATTAAAGTGAGGCAGAGTTGCCCAATGTCATCAGCCTCACTTTCTCTTCCTGAGTCACTGAAGTCCAGTGGCAGGAAAAAATCAAGATGATCCAGGATGCAGTGGATAACCTCAGCATCTTTGATGCTTGACCAAACTGTTAAGCACTCAGCAGTGCGTGCTTCAGCCTCCTTCATGGTTGTTGGGACAGACTGTTCTCATCTACACGCTCCACCGAAGAAAGTCTTCACATGTTTGGGGCAGACACCCCCTAACTCAGCGACAGGTTTGAGGACTATCAGTTACTCTCAACCTGGTTTAGCCAGGTGTGGCTGCTGCGCATGCTATAGCTTCTTGGAGCCACAGGTGAGAGCTGGGTGACAGGCAGACATCAAAGGTGGATGAGCAGCGCTGAAAAGGGCTCAGCAAGTCCTCATGCCTGAGGTGTTAGTCCTCCTGAACACCTCACCCACCCCGGCCATAGGGACCAGTGCAATCAAAGACAAAGATAAAGGAATAGAGGACATGATGAGTTTGTATGTAATTGTATGTGTGTGTGTGTGTGTTTCCGTGTATGTCAAAAAATGGAGATGACAACAGAGAGGTGAGGCTAGAGAAGGAGTTAGAGACAAACTATGAAAAGTTTCAAGCAATAGGCTAAAGAAGTTAGACTTTGTCCTATAAGCAGTGGGGAGCTATGGGAGGCAATTGATCAGGAGAGGGAGAAGGTTGTAGGAAGATGATCCCTTCTCCACCAGAGACATAGGGAGATAGACCAGAAGTGGACAAGCCAGCACAGAGGCTGCTGCAAAGCAGCGAACTCTCCAGTGATGGAGGGGTGACTCTCATCTCAACAACTGACTTAGGATCGTGCCTCTGGGAGATGCACAGAAATAATAAATCTCTGAGGATGACTCAGAGTTTAATAAGGAGATGAGAAACATCCCTGACCGCTGTGATATTTCAGGGGCAAATAGTGGTCTGCTTCTGGGCAAACCAGCTGTAGACAGGGAGATCACCATCTCCCCTCCTCTATACCTAGACCAACCAGTCCTGCCCTCCAAGTCCCAATTCCAGCTCTGCTGCCTCCAGAAAGCCCAACCTAAACCATATTTTTCCAGAGTGACCTTGTGCTCCCATGGATTCTCCAGGGTACACTTAAATGAGAGGGAGCTCGACGCAGTGGAAAGAACACTGAACTTGGGAGCACGGAATGCTGGGTCGGAATCCTAGTTCCAACGTTTATTAGCCACGTGACCCTGGTCAAGCACTTTAGCTTCCTGACCCTTGTTTTCCTCCTCTGTAAAACGAGAATATATCTTCCCTGCCTCCCTCACAGGACCGCTGAGAGAACAAAGGCATGGAGATGCAAGTCTTGGGTTATTACTGGCATCTCATGCACATAGCCCAGCACTTCACACACTGCCTTCAACTATTTAATTTTTATCTCATCAAAGTGGGAATTTCCATTGAAGAAACGTCTTCCAGTGATGCAAATGTCAACACACTGTAACTTAATTGTAGCACTGAGGGATTTAATGGCTTGTCATAGGAACACAACTTGTATGTGTCAAAGCTAAGTCTTAGACCCAGATCTTCCCAACTTCAAGGCTGGTGCTTTATCTGCTCTGCCATGCTGCTTTATCCAAATATTTAATGCCCAAGGTAAAACAGGAGAACTCAATGAGACGATATCTAAGGTCCCTTCTAGGTATAAATATCTATGTTGGATGAAGACAAATATGGTACTCTTTCCAAAACCAGAGAGGGACAAAGAAGAAAAAAAGATAATTACAAACCAATTTCACAAAAGAACATTGATGCAAAAATTGTGAAATAAAATTTTAGCAAGGATACTATAGCAACATATCCTCCAAATAATTCGTTATGACTAAACTGGATTTAGATCAGGGATGTAAGGATGGTTCAACATTAGGAAAATAATTGGTATAATTAATCATTGTTGTTGCTTATTCATTTTTCAGTTGTGTCTGACTCTTTGTGATCCCTTTTGGGGTTTTCTTGGCAAAGATACTGGAATAGTTTGCCATTTCCTTCTCTAGCTCCTTTTACAGATGAGGAAACTGAGGCAAACAGTGACTTGCCCAGGGTTACACAGCTAATAAGTGTCTGAGGCCAGAGTTGAACTCAGGTCTTCCTGACTCTAGGCCCAGTGCTCTCGCCACTGCTCCAACTAGTTGCCCTTATAATTAGTCATATAAATAACAAAAGCATAATTATATCCATAGATGCAGAAAATATCTTTAACAAAATACAACATTCGCTGATGATAAAACTCTAAAAAACACAGACATGGTAGGCCCCTTTAAGTAAGAAGTAATATTTTAAATGGAGATAATCTCATTACAAACACTGTTAAACCAAGGTTGCTTATTCTGGTAATTATTTGACATAGTTCTAAAAAAGGTAGGACTAGCAATAAGATAAGATGAGAGAGAGAGAGAGAGAGAGAGAGAGAGAGAGAGAGAGAGAGAGAGAGAGAGAGAGTGAAAGCAAGAAAAAGAGAGAAGAGAATAGGAGAGGAGAGTAGGAGAGGAAAGGAAAGGAGAAGGAGGAGCAGGAGGAAGAGAGAAAGAGAGAGAAGAGAAGAGAAGAGAAGAGAAGAGAAGAGAGAAGAGAAGAGAAGAGAAGAGAAGAGAAGAGAAGAGAAGAGAAGAGAAGAGGAGAGGAGAGGAGAGGAGAGGAGAGAGAGGAGAGGAGAGGAGAGGAGAGGAGAGGACAGAAGAGGATAGGAGGAGGAGGAGGAGCAGGAGAGAGAGAGAGACAGAGAGACAGAGACAGAGAGAGAGATATTGAAGGTATATCCATTCCATCAGCAAAGAGGAAATGAACATTCCTCTCTGCTGACAACACGATAGTTTACTTAGAACACCCCAGAGAATCAGCGAAAAAGCCAATTGAGACAATAGCTTAAAAAAAATCAGGATAACCTCCCCCCAAATTACTAGCATTTCCATATAACACTAACAAATACTAAGAGGAAATTACAGTAGAGAAATTCCATTTTTAAAAATTCCAAAATTCAGAGAACATCTAAAAGTCAATTAAGGTACTCTCAGGACTTACAGAAATACAACTACAGACATATGACTGAGTAGTTATTCACTAGTCATGGTTAGGTTGCACCAATGTGATAAAAATGGCAACGGTACCTAAACTAATATACAAGATTAAGTGTTTATGCCAATTAAATTGCAAAGGAGTTACTTTATAGAACTAGACAAAGTAACAAATCCTTTGGAAGAACAAAAAAAATCTAGATCTCAAGAGAAATAACAGAATTAAATATGAATGAAAGGGACATAGCATTACCAGATTTCAAGCAATGTTATAAATTAGTTATCATCAATGACCTGACACTAGCAAAGACAGAACAGTCTATTAGTGGATGCGACAAGATAAGTAAGACCCAGAAGCAAGAGAATACAATAATTCAGTAGAAATAAACCCAAGGACACAAACTCTTGGGAGAAAGGCTCATTATTCAAGAACTTCTGAGAAAACTGGAAAGCAGATTAGCAGAAATTTACTTTTGGCTGGCAGCTTATACCATACCACACAATAAGCTCTAGGTGAATATGTGATCTAAATATAAAAGCTCACATTTTAAAATATTAGAGGAGACAAAACGATATACCTTTCACATCTATAGCTAGGGATTATTTTTAGCCAAGGATAGAGGTTATCATAAAAAAAAAATAAAAAGACAATTTAAATTATCTCAATATTTTAAATTACACAAACAAAATCAATGCAGCTAGAATAAGATAATAAATAGTCAAGTGGAGAAAATATTTGCATTAAACAACTGATAAAAGTATAATATCCAAGACATATAGAAAATTGACCCAACTAAATAAGACTGAATCATTTCCCATTAGATAAGTGGTCAGATGATATGAAGAAACAATTTTCGAAAGAATGGTAACCTTTGACTGTATGAAAACACGATTCAAGTCACAAATATTAAGATAAACGCAAATTAAAACAATTCTGAGGCTTCACCTCACATCTTGAAAACTGGCGATAACGATAACAGATGAAAACAGTCAATGCTGGAATGTGGGAAGCTATGTACACTAGTACATTGCTGGTGGGGCTATGAAATGATCTAGCCATTCTAGAAAATAATGAAGAATTATGGGAGCAAAGTCATTAAGCTGTTCATGCCTTTTGATCCAATAATTTCACTACTGGAGATAAGAGGAGAGGAAAGGAATAAGCATTTAGACTACATCTACTATGTGCCAGACAGTGCGCTAAGCATTTTTTACAAATATTATCTCATCTGATCCTCACAGCAAGCCTGGGAGGTTGATGACATTATTATCCCCATTTTACAGTTGAAGAAACTGAGGCAGACAGAGATCAAGTGACTTGCCCAGAGTCACACATCTAGCTAGTAAGCGTCTGAGGCCAGATTTTAACTCAGGCCCATTATCCATTGCACCACTTAGCTGCCTCTAGGGAACCTGCCTACATACGCAGAGCAAATCAAGGTAGCAGCTAACACTAGGACTGGTCTCCCTTGACACTTAGCTCAGAGCTCAGCACACCTGGAATCCTGGGACACACTCCAAAGATGACACAGATTTCTCAAAGATGAGATTTTCAGGGAACAGGAATGATATAGTGGAAAGAATGCTGTACCTAGAGTTGGATTGCTGTAGTTTGTATACTTGAAAGTAATATAGAAATATGAGCTATTATTATCTGCTGTATGAAGTGAGCTCAGTCCCCGGGCCCCTTCCATTGGTTGGGAGAGGAGGGGTGGCTCTGAGGACATCGAAGGCAGAATCACAGGAGTCATTTGCTTGGACGTTGATCTGTAGGCAGAAGCAGCTGTTTTTTTTTTTTTCACGATAACCTCATAGGCCTTCAGGGAGGAAAGCAATGTATAAACTCTGAAGTGCTCTAGAAGCGGAAGCAATGTGAACTACAGAATCATAGGATTTAGATCCAGAAAGGAAAGGGAAGGGGAAGGAATAAGCATTTATTAAACACCTACTATGTGCCAGGCACTGTGCTAAGCGCTTTACAACTATTATCTCATTTGATCCTCACAACAAGCTGGGTGATAGGTGCAATAATTGTTTCCACTTTACAGTTGAGGAAGGTGAGGCAGACTGAGATGAAGTGACTTCCCCAGGGCCACACAGTTAGTGAGTGAATGAGGCTGCATCTGAACTCAGGTCTTCTTGACTCCAGAAACCCACTCTTCTGTCCATAGTTCCACCTAGCTGCCCTAAGGAAGCTTATATACCATCTAATACAACTCCCTCATTTTACAGATGGGGAAACTGGTGCTCCTGGAAGTTGAATGGCTTGACCAAGGTAACAAGCAGTAAAGTCAAGATCTGAATCCAGTGGATCCATTTTGGGAATAGTCTGCTTATCTAGCTGAGAGCCACTTCCTGCTGTCTCCGGGTCATGCTCCTGTGGATAACCTTTCTCCCCACTATGACATCCCTTAATGTATTATCTTTTCCTACTCGGATGTAAGCTCTTGGGAGAAGGGACTATCTTGTTGGCTTTAATATGCAACCTGTCATCTTACCATGGTGCACGGCACATAGTAAGTGCTTCATGAATGCTCCATCCATCCATCTATCTATCTGAGAAGGATTCTTTCCTTGTATGTTGGGGGAGGAAGGTTCCAGAGAGTACACTGAGCTTACACAAGGTGGGAAGCTTAAGCAAAACGCTTAGCATCTGAGGAATTTGCTTAAGCTGCTGTTTGAAATGAGCTCGGTGCCTGGGCCCTCTGCATTAGTTGGGAGAGGAGGGGTGGGCCCTGGGAATGCTGAGGGCAGAATCACAGAAGTTACTTGCTTGGCCATTGATCTGTAGCTTCAGCAAATCCCTGGAAGGGAGATCCCTAGAAGAGCCACAGGGGCAGAGTGAGGAGAATAGACAGGTTTAAAGGGACTTCAGACATTCTCTGGTGAAATACCTGAAGCATTCCCCCCAAATTTTCATCTAGCTTCCATCTGAAGATCTCTAGCAATGGGGAACTTGCTGCTTCTGGAGGTGACTGATTCCACTTCTGGGAAGCTATAATTGGTTTTTCCCCCCTTTACATTAAGCTAAGATGTTGCTTTGTAAATTCCTCTAGCTTCAACATTTTCCCTTTGGGAAAGAGAACTAGTTCAAATCCCATGGGCTGGAGATACCAGCCTATGTTCTATGTAAGAGGATGGTAAATCCTTTTCCCTATGGCAGCCTTTCAATGAATACTTGCACACAGTACCCATGTCCCTTCTGCTCCCATCCCCCATTCTTCTCTCATATGGCATATCTCTGGGTGTCTCAACTATTTCCTCCCATCCTGACAGTTCTCCCCAACTAAACAATGTGTTCATTACCACTCTAGAATCTCTCACTCCCATGACCTCCCACAGTTCTCTCACCTCGGGGTAACCTTTACCAACTACTCCTGCCCCCAGGGTTCAAGGTACAAAACTTTGCTGACCAGGCCCACAGCAAATGCATGTCATGGCCCTTGGCATTTCTTTCATTCATCTCTGACTGCCTGCCTCTCCCACTCTCTCCCCATGGGGCTGTTCCAGACTTTCTCCTTTCTCTTCAAGCCCTGAAGATCCTTCCAACTCCCTCTCTCGGCAAATGATCTCTCTTTCTGCTTTACTGGCCCTACACCATAAGCCCCATCATCTTCCTTTCTCCACTCCTTGCTTATTTCAAATTATTCCCCTTCACTTACTTTTCATTCCAGTCGAATCAGTCAGTTTGCTGTTCCTTGGACTCAGTATTCCATCTCCCACCCACAGTAACTTTGCACAGGTGGTCCCCCATGCCTGATAATGCATTTCCTTATCCCCTCTGCTCCTCAGAATCCCTAGCTTTCTTCAAGGGCCAAATCAAGGGCCACCTTTTCTTATCCACCTATTTGTCAGTTCTTTCTCTCCTCAAATGATTGTATATATACATATCTATTTGCATGTTGTATCTTCCAACCCCCAGTAAATCTTCTTGTGGACTTGTTGGAGAAATGTGGGCTAGGTGACAGCACAGTCAGATGGATTGGGAACTGGCTAGAGGATCTTACCCAAAGAGTAGCTATTGATGGACTGACGCCAATCTGGAGGGAAGTATTCAGTGGAGGGGCTCAAGGGATCTATCTTTGGCCTTATGGTGCTCAACATTTTTGCCAGTGACTTAGATGAAGGTATGGATGACATGATATTAAATTTATTCAATCTCAAAACACAAACCTGAGAGAGATAGGTCAAACAATGGATGATAGAATCAGAATCCAGAAAGATCTTGAAATCTGATCTAGAACAAGTGGCCAAATCTCTGGGAATAGAATTTAATATGGACAAACATAGTTTTACACTTGGGTGCCATGAAAAGTCATACTTTAGAGCTGGATGGGATCTTGGAGATGATCTAGTAAAAACATCCTCATTTTACTGAAGAGAAAATGGAATCCAAGAAAAGTTAAGTGACGTGCCCAAAGTTATGGCAGATTGTATTTCTACCTCCTAGGACTAGCTCTGGGATTTGAACCCAGGGCTTCTAATCCCACATCCAACTCTGAACCCATGAAGTGTAGGGAGGTAGTGTGACATAGTGGAAAGAGCTCTGGCTTTGAAGTCAGAAGACCAGTGTTTGAATCCTAGTTCTAATACATGGGGGGAAAGGGAAGAGAAGGGAATAAGCATTTATTAAGTACGTATTATGTGCCAAGCACTGTGCTACACACTTTATAATAATCATCTTATTTGATCTGAAAAACAACCCTGGAAGGGAGGTGCTATTATTATCCCCATTTTACAGTTGGGGAAACTGAGTCAGAGAGGTGAAATGACTTGCCCAGAGTAACACAGCTAGTAAATGTCTTAAATTTTTGAATTTAATTTGAATTTAATTTGGATTTGAACTCAGATCTTCCTGATTCTGGGCCTAGCACTCTATTCACTGTACCACTTAGCTGCCTCTTACCTACTGCCTATGGTGCCTTGGCTAAGTCACTTAAACTCTCTTGGCCTCGGTTTCTTTATCTGTAAATCAAAGTCTATTGGTGATACTGAAAACAAATTTAAAAAACTCTTCCTTGCTCCCCCAGTTATCCTCAAATATTGCTGCAGACTTTAATTAAAGTAGCCCAGGGATCTTGTTCTTGACAACTCTCTGGTCTATCTCCCTCTCTTCATGTTTAGCCCCCTCCTTTCCCTACTGTCTATATCTTCCTCTTCACTTCTGTCTCACTTAGTCAAAGAAAAGCAACCTACTGTAGTGGAAAGAGCATTGGAGTTGGATTCAGAGGACCAGTGTTCAAACTCCATTTTTGCTAGGAACTAGCTGTGTGACCTTAGATGAGTCCTTTCCTTCTCAGGGTTTCAGCCACCCTCTTTTTAAAAAGAGGGAGTTGGGCCATGAGATATAAGGTCCTTCTACCTCCAAATTCTCTGATCTCTATTTCCCCACTTCCATAACTCTTGTTTTGCCTTCCCCTTCTCCTTCAATAATGCTCCTCTTACAGTCTCTCTCTCTCTTTCTCTCTCTCCTCTCCCTCCCTCCCCTCTTTCTCCCTCCCTCCCTCCCCTCTTTCTCCCTCCCTCCTCTCTGTCTCTTTCTCTGTCTCTCTCTCTGTCTCTGTCTATCTGTGTGTGTCTCTCTCTCTTTCTGTTTCTTTCCTTACCCTCTGTGTCTCATCCCGCCCTTCCTGGCCATCCCCCAGGTCCCAGAGCCCCAAAAGTGGGCAGCCTATTTATAGCCACAGCTTAATTTAGTCCCGTTCCCTCGGAAATTCCTGGGCCCTCCCTCACCATGGCAACAGCAGGGCCAAGAGCCCAGGACCCAGCCTGCGCCCCCCCACCCCGCCCGGCCCTTTGGCTGCTGTGCTTTATAAGGCAGAGCTCAGGAAGATGAAAAGCCAGCTTCCTGCCTGCAATCTGGGCCCCCCATCTCCCCATCACAGATTCTCAGAGTTGAAAGAGACTTCAAAGGTCATCTATTCCAGCTGCCACTTGGGCAGGAATCCCCTCTACAATATCCCCCCCAAATGGTCATCCAACCTCAGCTTAGAGACTTCCAAGTGATAGTGAGCTCACTACCACCCCAGAGAGCCCACTGCCACTTCAGAATTGCTCTAATTGTTGGGTAACTTTTCCTTACAGCCAGCTGAGATCTTATTTTCTGTGACTTCCACTCACGGGTCCTAGTTCTTTCCTCTAGGGTCTAGCAGAATTAGCCTCAATCCCTCTACACAGGATAGCTCTTTAGATCCTTTAAGACAGTGATAAGGGCAGCTAGGTGGCACAGTGGATAGAGTACTGGCCCTGAAGTCAGGAGCACCTGAGTTCAAATCTGGATTCAGACCAAACACTTGACACTTACTAGCTGTGTGACCCTGGGCAGGTCACTTAACTTCAATTGCCCCCCCCAAAAAAGACAGTGATAAAGACCTCTTCTCTCCCTTCCCCCTCTCTCTTTCTCCTCCTGTCCTATCCTTCCTCCACATCCCCAGTTCCTTCAACTACTCTTCATATGGCATAGTCCCTGGTTTCCTCTTTGGGTGCTCCCCAGCACATCAATGTCCTTCCTAAGCTGTGATGTCTACAACAGGGCACAGTCCTTGAGACATTCTAAGACCTGGGCAGAATACAGGGAGACCATCACCTCCCCTGTTCTGGAGGCCATGCTTCTCTCTGAATGCAAACCAGGACTTGGCTTCTCTGGCTGCTGCCACACCATAGACTCACATGTAAGTGTTCAGTCCACCACAGCCCCCAGGCCTCTCCATTCCTCCTGGAGGCTAGCTCTGGGAAGGCTATGCCTGCCAAGAACAGTTTAGGAGCAAGAAAGAAATTGGATGCAACTCATAGTCCAAGGTGTTTGTCAAAACAGAGAAATCACAGCCTAATGGTTTTTCAGAGCCATTAGAGATCCCAAGGTACAGAGCTACAAAGGGACTTAGGGTTCATCTAGTTGACCCCCAACTCCCAGCTTCCTCTCAATTTACAGATGAGGAAACCATGACTCAGAGAGGTCCAATGACTTGTCCAGGGTCATACAGCAAGTTCATGACAGAACCAACCTCCTCACCCGCCATCCAGAGATCTTCCCACAATACCATAAGTCACCAGATCCTAGAACACAGGAGCCAAAAGGGGCCTCAGAGGCTATCCTGTCCAACTCCCTTGTTTTAAGGATAAGGAAACTGAAACTCAAAGAGGTCTACTGACTGTCCCAAGGTCATACATGTAGTAAATGGCAGAGCCGGGACTTGATCTCAGTTTCCATGACTCCAAGTTCAGCAGAAAGTTCAATGCCTTTTTACTGTAACCATGCCAAACCTTCTCATTTGATAGAGAGGAACTGAGAGCAGGAGGGGAGAGACTTGTTCAAGATCCCCCATGATTCCTCCTCAGAAATACTGGTAACATAGTGGACCTGGAGCTTGGCCCTGGAGCAAGGAAGAGCTGAGTTCAAATTTCACTTAAGATACTTACCAGCTGTGTGACCTTGGGCAAGTCACTTAACTTCTCAGTGCCTCAGTTTCCTCATCTGTTGTTGTTAGGACCAAATGAGATAATACTTATAAAATACTTTGCAAAACTTAAAGCATTATATAAATGCTAGCTATTATTAAGTAGAGGAGTAGTGTTTGTATTAGTATTAGTGTATTAGTATTATTCTAAGCACCTTCCTAAGCAAGGATTGCCCACACGAACAACCCTCATCTCCTCTCATATCTACCCAAGTTCCCCCCATTCTTTAAGGCTCAGCTCAAGGCCTCAATCTCCAGGAAATCTTTTTTGTTTTCTATCCAGCCCACCCTAAGCTCTCTTTGTCTTTCAGCCAGGAAGGCATCTGCCTCTACATCCTCCCCATCCCCCCATTTCTCTAATTGTTTCTCCTGTATGAGCCCTATTTCCTCAGCCGACCCATACGTCCCCTAAGTTTGAGGCCCAGCTCTGACACTTCCTAAATATGTGACCTTGGGTAATCACACTCAGTTTCCCCATCTGAGAAAAGAGAATGATAATTACAAAACCTTCAATTTTTTAGAGGTCTTTAAGGTTGAATCAATTAACTGCTTAAACAATAAGCATTTGTTAGGTGCCACCTGTATTCCAGACACTGCGCTAGGTACCAAGGACACAGAAGACAGAAATGAAGCAGCCTCTGCCCTCAAGGAGCTTACTGATGCATGTAAGTAAATCCCAAATAATATGGGCTGAATACAAGGTAATGGGGAGAGGTTCTGGAGGGGTCTGGGGTGATCAGAGAGGTGGGGATTAGAAAAGACAGAAAGCCATGTTTGAGTTGAACTTTAAAGGAAACAAAGGATTCTAAAAGGCAGAAGTGAGGAGGAATGGGATCCCAGGTGGACAGCCTGTGCAGAGACATGGAGGCAAAAGATGAGATATTGTGCACAGGCAAGAAAGCCAATCAGAGTAGGCTGTAGTGTGTGCGGATAGGAGCAATGTGTCACAAGACTAGAAAGGGAACCTGGAGTCAGCTGAAAAACTGGAAATGCCGAGCAAAAGAGACTTTATCGGGTCCTAACATTAATGGGGAGTCCCAGGAGCTTGCCGAGTAGGGGAGTGACATGGATAATCACTTTGGCAGTAGGGTAGAAGATGGACTAGAGTAGGGAGAGACTTGTGGCGGGGACACCCAGCAGGAAGTCACCTAAACAGGCCATGCTTTTGTCACAGCTCCATAGGAAGGTGGTGCATGGATTATCACCCCCATCCTGCAGATGGGAAAACAGAGGTTTAGAAAGGGAAATTAATTTGTCCAGGATCACAAGCCTAGTAGGGATCAGAGATGGGACTTAAACCCAGGTATTCTACCGCCAGTCCTGGGCTATTTCTAATAGATGATATGACCTCTTAGTCTACCCCTTTCCCAACCTTTCAATGCTGATGGGGGAAAAGCACTTGACAAAGACAGTGCACTATAGAAACAGGAGCCACTTATCAATCCATCAACAAGCATTTATTAAGTGCTTACTAGGTGCCAGGCACTGTGCTAAATTCTGTGGATAGAAAGAAAGAGAACAGTTCCTGCCCTTGAGATGCCTATATTTTAGTGAGGGAGATAACTCATATAAGGGAAAGTTGTCCAGGAAAGAAAGCATTGGTCCTCTCCTCCCCTCACCCATTCATTAGAGGTTGGTCATCTTCTGGATGGATTCGATACCTCCTGAGGTCCTTCCTCCACTACCCTGCTAGGAACAGATGAAAGGAGGGAGATCCCCTCTGCGCTGCGGGAGACTGAGTCTAGATTGTTAAGTCTTCTTGAGAACTGCCCACGAGGGGCCCTTTCCTAAATATATTTATGGCTGAGAGAGGTACCCTCTTCCCATCCTCCATGCCACCTCTACTGGGAAGGATAGCACAGCACATGTGATTGGAGGACCTTGGTGACTCTGGGCCATCACTTCCTGTCTCTTGGATCTACACCAATGAAGTCTCCAGTGTTTTCCAGCTCACCTCTTTCTTCTAATAATGTCTGAAGGGCCGTCCTGGGGCAGAAGGAGCGGACTTGTTCTGTTCTGCCCAGAAGGCAGAATTAGGGCCAATGTATATTTGGGGCAGGGTAGGAGGGGCATAGTTACAAGGAGGTGTGTTTAGGGAAGTTACAAGAAGGAAGATTTTGGCTTGAAGTAAAGAAGGAAATCCTGGTAAACAGGACTGTAAATCAATCAATCAATCAGCATTGATTTAGTGTTTGTTTTTTTGGTGAGGCAATTGGAGTTAAATGACTTGCCCAGGGTCACACAGCTAGTGAGTGTCAAGTGTCTGAAGTCATATTTGAACTCAGGTCCTCCTAACTCCAAGGGTGGTGCTCTATCCGCTTTGCCATCTAGCTGCCCCCAATATAGTGTTATTATGTGCCAGGCATTGTGCTTGAGGTAGCTAGATGGCTCAGGATAGAGCACTGGGACTGGAGGCAGGAAGTTCAAATCCAGCCTTAGACACTTACTAGCTGTGTGACCTTGGACAAGTCACTTACCCTCTGTTTGCCTGGGAGGCAGTTAAGTGGCTCAGTGGATAGAGGGCTGGGCCTATGATCAGGAAGATCTGAGTTCAAATCCAGCCTCAGACACTAGCTGTGTGACCCTGGGCAAGTCACTTAATTGTGTTTGCCTCAGGTTCCTCATCTGTAAAAGGAGCTGGAAAAGGAAATGGCAAACCACTTTAATACTTTGCCGAGAAAACCCCATGGACAGTATGGCCCATGGGGTCACAATGCGTTGGACATAACTGAATAACAACAAACAAAGCATTGTGCCATCCCACAGTGGAAGGGGCTGACTCAAGAAGGTACTCCCCTCTGAGTACTGACTCCTTCTTGGGGTTTTCATGAGGCTCATGACCCTCCGCTCACACCTCCCATATAATTAATAACCAACAGCTAAAATAAAGGCCACCATAATTCACATTTCTATAGCACTTTAAAGTATAGCATTTTTCTTCACAACAGTCCTTTGAAGTATCTTACAGAGGACGCTGAAACACACAGGTTAGGTGACTTGCCCAGGGTCACTGAGTCAAGACTCAGTGGCTCCAGTTCCAGGACTATTTCTATTATACTAAGCTGCTATCCCTACACTATGCATGTGCTACAAGTTTATCCCCGGTTTCAGCCCGAGCTGGGGCCTCATCCCCTCTAGTCTTGGATGACTGAATGACTCAAGGAATAGAAAAGCATTTTTTGAGTGCTTAGTATATGCCAGGCTGTAGGGAACAAACACAAACCAGAAGACCATCCCTGCCCTGGAGGAACTTACGTTCTAATGCATAGAGGACAGTGCTGTTCAGAGAAGGGAAATTTGGTCTGGGAAATCTCAGGGATGGCCAGTTGAAGCATCCCTGCTCAGTTGACAGGCCCTTTCCAAAAACAATGCTTGTGTCGATTTATTACTGTGCTCAGAGCAAGAGATGGAAAATGAGGGAGGACCAAGAGAGCTACTCTACTCACTGGGTGCAGCTCCTATAACAGGATGTTCTGGGTACACGGCTGCATGGGATGGAAAGCACAGTCAGGTCTTTTCTGGGGCTGCCTAGATACAGAGAGCTTGGCAAGTTTGTACCCAATCAAGATGATTTGACCCCAGGGCTGAATAAATTAACTTCTCTAGGGAATGGGGCAGTGAATTCTGGAAGTCTGATGTGGGATGCTAGTCTAGGTGGCCAGAAAAGGGGAGACATCCTGGAGGATCCATATTGGTTTCCCTCTTTCCAATCTTTTCCCCTCATCCCTTCTGCCAACCTGGCCAGAGTCTCCTTGCTGAGGCTCAGCTCTAACCAATAACCTCTCCTGTTCAGGAACGTGCTGTGGCTCTCCATGGATTACTGGAGGAGGCCTTCTCAAGTCTAGCTCCAGCCTCCCTTCTCCAGCTGCAATCTTCCTCAGCCCTTTCTCTACACACCCTGCTGGCTCCAGCCAGGTCAGCCCCTCTGATATTCCCAGAACACGGCAGGATACTTCCCTTCTCTTTGCTTTTGTTCAATTCAACAGATATTCAATAATGTGCCCAATATGTTCAGCCAATTGTACTAAATGTTGGGAACAAACAAACAAACAAAAAGCCTTCCCCTTCCACTGACCTCCTACCTCTTCAAATCTTTCCCATTCTTCACAGACCAGTGCAAGTGTCACCTCCTCCAGGCAGCCTTCCCTAATCTCTCTAACCCATTGCTTTAACATGTGATCTCTGTTATGACTTAACTCTCTCAGGTGTGTAAACCCCCCAAGGAAGGGGGTTTATAACCTAGTGCCTTCTAGTGGACCAATCACCAGATCTTTGAGCAGGAATGGACAGGAAGATTCTAGAGGTGATTTCTACCCTGGGAGATGGATTAGATGACTTCCAAGGCCCCTCCCAGATCATGGAGTCTGGGATTGTATGAATGTAACATTCTAGGATTCAATAGACATTTGCCAAATGAATGGACAAGTCCATATAAAGGATCTGCATGAAGGCAATGCTGACCAGGTCTTCTCTTGGTGAAGGGGGACCAAATGGGAAAACTGCTTTTTTTTTTTTTATTGAAGTGGGAAATAGGTTGGTTGCACCATTTGACCCCACAGAACAGATCTAGGGACAGCAGGTGGAAGGTGTGGAGGGATAAATTTAGGTTCAGTAGGCTCCCCTTTCTGCTCTGCCTCCACTTTTGTTGTCTTTTCAGTCCTGACTCTTCATGACCACATTTGGGGTTTTCTTGGCAAAGATGTTAGTGGGGTTTGCCATTTCCTTCTCCAGCTCATTTTACACTGAAGCAAACAGGGTTAAGTGACTTGCCCAGGGTCATGTAGTTACTAAGTGTCCTAGGTCAGATTTGAACTTAGGCAGATGAGTCTTCCTGGGTCAGGCTCAACACTCTATTCACTGTGCTACCTAGCTGCCCTGCTCCACACCAGCTGCCTTATCCTCTTAAAGATGATTCTTCCCTGAGGTTCACTCTCTGATTGGCCAGTCTCTGCCTGGGCTACCACATCTTTTTAAAATATATTTATTTATTTAGTTTTAGCTTTCAACATTCACCTTTACAAGATTTTAAGTTTTAGACTTTCTCCTCCTTCCCTTCTCCTTGCCCCCAAGACAACGTGCAATCCGATATAGGCCATACATGTACAATCCTATTAAACATATTTCCACATTAGTCATGTTATAAAGAAGAATTAGAACCAAAGGGGAAAACCACAACAAAGAAAAAACCAAAAAAAATATGTTTTGATCTGCATTTAGACTCCATAGTTTTCTCTTCAGCTGCCATATCTGGAGGAGCTCCAGCCACAGTGCTCACTTCACCTCCAGCTCACTCTCTGGTCAGCCCTACCTCCCCACCAGCTGTCTTGCCCCTGTGGGAGTGTCTTCCTCCCTCCTGCACTCTGTAGCTCCTCCTTTATGATTTGTCTTCCCCTATCAGAACGTAAGCTCCTTGAAAGTCAGGACTGTTTTGTTTTCTTGTATCCCTAGAATTTAGAACAGTGCTTGGCCCACAGTAAGTTCTTAATAAATGTCCTATTAACAGGAAACCTCCCTAGTTATTAAAACTGTCCAAAAATGCCTTTGTAGGTGGTAAATTTCCCTATCACTGAAGATCTTCAAGTGAAAGGCTAGATGAAAACCTGTTGGAGACGTTTTAGAGGGGATTCCCATTTCAGTAAGAGTTGGGACAAATGGCTTCTTAGGCCCCTTCCAATTCTGAGAATCTGTGATTCTAGGGGAAGACCCTTGGTACATCTTAACTCCCTGACTGCTAAGAGAATCGCACCAGGAGTGTGGCATCTCTATCTCTGGAGATCAGTCCTCAGGCAGAAACAAGACAAGCCTAGCCCATGCTTCGGGATGGTCTAAAACAGGGGTGGGAAACCTGTGGCCCTCTAGGTCCTCAAGTGCAGCAGATCCATTTAGATTCAGCCAAAGGATAGCACTTGAGGACCTAGAGGGCCACATGTGGCCTTGAGGCTACAGGCTCCCCACCCCTGGAGGGCTCTGGTTAAAAGGTGATCTTGCTGAAGGTATGGGAATTCTATGTCCATTTGGTACATTTTGGTTGTCTAGTGGTAGAGGTGAGAGGAAATTAAGCCCTCACTGAAACCAGGATGAAGGAAGCACCTCACTAAAATCCCTCCCGTGCCCTCATGAAGGCCCCTGATTGATTGGGAGAGAGCCAGAGACTGGAAGAGGGAACCAATAAGCTCGATCCATCGGGGAAGTGGGGGGTTATTGGAATCACAGCATTAGAGCTGGAAGGGACCTTACGCATCTAATCCAATCCCTCATTTCCCTCATTTCTGACATGAGGACACTAAGGCCCAGGAAAGGTAAGTGATGTATATTATGGACCAGGAGACACAATTCACATCCAGACGCCACAAGAGATGAGGGAGAAATCAGACTGGTCCAAGCTGGGCCTGAAGAATGTTACTGGTATCCATTCATCGATGGCTCTTGTCCAGATGGGTTATTCTTAGATCTGTGTATTTTCTTGTCCTTTGTGAATAAACCCCAGAAATCATTCTTGTTGTTGTTATTTGTCTGTTCTTGAAGAGGACCAATTTCATCAGCAGGGGGATGGGAATCGTACTTGGACAAGGATATGTGGAAATGGGGAGGGAAGGGCGGAAAGAAGGTGGGGCCAGGCAAAGGCACTCAGACACAGAATTCGGAGAGTGCTTAGGAGTTGGGGGCAGAAGGTCTCCAAGGCAAGGTGGCCAAGCAGGCCCAGGGGTACGTAAAATCTAGGAGGCCTGGAGCCCCTAGACTGGGGCTTGGGAAGTAGTGAAAGGTAGAAGTCTTGGCTGTGCTGCATACTTTCTCGGTGACTCTGGGCAAGTCACCTGAGCTGCATTTTCCTCATCTTTAAAGCAATGGGGCTAGCCCAGAAGGCCCCTTCCTGCTTTAAATCTATGATCCTAAAATCTCTGGATCTGCTCCAAGGAGAAGGCGGGGTCCTAGGAAGCTGGCTGCAAGTCAGTGAGGCCTGAGGCTTAGGGTGGGATCACTGGAAGTTAGGAAAGGAGGTTCCCTGGTTGTTCAATAATAATTCATAACCACAATGATAACTACAACTCCCATCTCTATAGCACTTTCAAGTTTATACTCATAACAACTTTGTAAGATAGGCATCAGTAGTATGACACTACTACGACGATACTATAGTAGTTGTATCATACCCATTTTACAGATGAGGAGACCAAGAACACATAGCTAATAAATGTGGAAGTTAGGATTTGCATTTGAGGCTCATGTCTCTTCTGACTTAACAACCCAGTCACAGAATTTCTGAGTTGGAAGGGACTTCAGAGGCCATCTATAATAATAGCTAGGATGTAGACAGTGCCTTCAGGTTTTCAGAGTACTTTATATACATGATTTCATTTGAACATCACAAAAACCAAATTTTCTTGACTCCAGCTCCAATGGTCTAGCCATTATGCTTACCCAAATGTACAAAAAAACATCCCTACCCCAACATATCCAATAAATGGCCAATTAGCCCTTGCTTGAAGACTTCCATTGAGGGAAAGCCCACTGCTCCCCCTTCCTGACACATCACATTCCACTTTCTGGACAGCTATGATTGTTACATTTTGTCCAATCTACATTAATCTCTTTATAACTTTCATTCATGGAGGCTGGACTTTCTCCTGGAGGCTATGGAGAATCGGGTTGGTATTTAAGCAAGGGGCAGGCTTGTAGAAGTCCAACATTCCAACTTTGTCCCAGATCCTCTGCCCCTTTCTGGTCCCTCCCAGGAGAGGTAGGCTATCCTCCTTCACCACATTTGGCACATTTTAGGGAGAAACTGAATACTTCATGTTGCAGCTCTCTTCAGCCCAGATCTGATCACCAGCCCCTGTCCCCGCCTTAATCCTCCTGAAAGGCAGTAAGCTGTGATTTCCCAGAAACAACAGCATTAACTGCCAGTCTCTCCTTAGTATTACCTTTGGGGTCAAGTATAAATTCTTCAATTTATCATGTAAAGCTTTTCATGGAGGATGTGGTCAGTTGGGGAAAAAAAAATCTTTGCATCAAATATTTCTGAAAGCCAAGCTAGATGGGTAACTAACAGAAATAAATAAGACTAAAAGACATTCCCCAATAGAGAAATGGCCAAAGGACAGGAACAAAGAATTCTCAAAAGAAGAAACACAAACTATCAGCAATGATGAAAGAATACTCCAAATCACAAATAGTAAGAAAAATGCAAATACAAACAACCCTTTAGTTTCACCTCATACCCACCAAATTAACAAAGATGACAAAATAAGGGAATGGTCAAAGTTGGAGTAGTTTTGGAAAGACACCGATACATTGTTGGTGGAACTGCGAATGGATCCACCATTTTGGAAAACAATATAAAATCATGCAGAGAATGACTAAGATGCCAGCACTTTTTGACCTAGAGATTCCACTGCTAGGCATATACCTCAAGGAGGACACTGACAAAAAGAAAGTACTCTTATATGCCAAAACATTTATAGCAGAAATTTTTGTGATAACAAAGAACTAGAATCAGAGTAGATGCCCATAGACTGGGAATGGTTAAATAAACCATGGTAAAAGAATGTAACAGAATATCACTGTGATCATAAACAATGAGTATAAAGAAGAAAGAGAGGAATAGGAAGATTTTTATGACTTGATGCAAAGTGAAGTGAGCAGAACCAGGAAAATAATACTATACACAATGAGTACAACAATGTCATTGGAAAGAACAGCAACCCTTCATGACTTGGTCCTCACTTACCTTTCCAGTCTCATTACACATTACTCTCCTTTATACGCTCTATGGTTCAGTCAAACTTACTGGCTTGCTGTTTCTTGTACAAGTCATTCCATCTCTAATCTCTCCACATTTGTACTACCTGTGCCTCCATGCTTGGAATGCACTTTCTCCCCTCTTCAAATCCCTGGTCTTCTTCAAGACTCCAAAGCCACCTTTGACGTGAAGCTCCTCCTGATGTCTTTGGAGGTAGCTGGTAGTACAGCAGATAAAACACTGGGCATAGAATTAAGAAGACATAAATTCAAATATGGCCTCAGACACTTACTAGCTGTGTGACCCTGGGCAAGTCACTTAACCTCTGTTTGCCTCAGTTTCCTCAAACGTAAAGTGGAGATAATAATAGCACCTATCTTGCAGAGTTGTTGGGAGGATCAAATGAGATAATATTTGTAAGAACACTTAGCACATAGGAGGTGCTATATAAATCTTATTACCTCCCTTTCCCCTGATCCTCCTTGTTACTAGTGCTCTCCCCTGCCCCTCTTCCCCTCAACACCTAGTACCTATATCATGTCTTTATTGTGTATACACTTAGAGAGTCAGTGGCATAGTGGTTAAATAACAAGGAAGACCTGAGTTTAAAGTCTTGCCTCTGATACCTATTGGTTGTGTGATCCTGGGTAAGTCCTTTAAGCTCTCTGTGCTCTCGGTAACCAACTAATTCTCTAAGACTCTAAGTTGCAGAGAAGGTGGCAACCTGTGCTGGCAGAGAAAGTTCTTCCCTGGGAGCTCTGTATATCAATGAAATCAAAGGTCCAGTCCCTATCCCTAACTTGCCTATATGTCTGTATGTTGTATAGGTTGTATTTCCCAATAGAATATAAGCTCATTGTGGGCAGAGCTTATTTTACTTGTCTTTGTATCTCCAGGGCCCAACCCTGTGCATGGCAAATGCTCATTAAATGCTTGTTGATTGATTGATTGGAAATATATCTAGAACTTAACAAGGGAAGGTTTCAGATATCTCTTTTATCCACACAGCACTACCTGGCAGCTCAAGGATGCCAAGGTAATCAGGAAGACACATGGCTGCAGAGCCAGGAGAGTCAAAGGGCCAGTAAATAGAGAGATGAAGTTGGCAGGGCATGGGAAGCTAGCTCATCAATGTCCTGAATACGTCATCTCAGTCTATGGGATCTTTTGGGAACTTTTAGATCTTTTCTGGACTGATTCTCCTCTCCTCCTACTCCCCAGCCAAATTTTTCCATTCCCCTACTTTGTCTATGGTTGGGAGGAGTAGGATCATATAACTATAGGATCTAGAATCAAGTTAAGTCAGGTCAACAAGCATTTATGAAGAATTTAATATGTGCCAGGCACTATGCTAAGTGCTGGGGATGCAAATAGAAGGCTAGTCCCTGCCCTCAAGGAGCTCACATTCCAGTGGGGGAAGACAGCACATAAAAGGGAGTTGAAAACCCATGGGAACATGGTAAAGTCTAGAGAATGAAAGATGGCTGGTCTGAGCCCTTCCTCAAAATGGTGTGATTCTGTGGGGGACTTAACCAATGAGGGAAGAGCTGAAAGATTTCTTCAGAGATCACCTAGTATGACTCCCTCACTTTACAAATAAGGAAACGTAGTCCCAAAGAGCTCCAGTGACTTTGCCATGATCACATAGCAATGTCAGGATTGAAACCCAGCTCTTTCCACTTTAAATGAAGTACCCTTTCCACTATACCAAGACGAAGAGCATTTCTATTTATAATCATTCCAATAAGGCAAATCACTGAGCCCCAAAGCCCCCAAAGGGTCATCCTGTCCATCTCCCTTTTTCTATATGGATCTGTCTACAATGGAGATGATCCCCAGAGAGATGTCCCAGGCTCCATTTTGGCCTCTGTTCCTAAAATTTTATCCTCCAATAAATTCCCTCTCCTTCCTTCCCAGGAGCCTGTGCCACCCACCACCCAAGCCTGAGATGCAAGCCCCCTAAGGCAAGTGCAGGGAAATATAGACAATTCTGCCAAGTAGTGGGAGGACGTAGATTTGGATAGGACAGAGAAAGAGAGGGCTAGAGCTGGCAAGCTGGGATCTGCCCTTGGATTCAGTGGATGTTGGGATAGAACAGGGAAGAGACAGAGAGAGAAGGGAGACAGAAGAGAGATAGAAACAGACAGATAGAGACAAACAGATGGACAGAGAGAGAGACAGAGGTAAGAAGAGACAAGCACAGAGAGAGACCAGAGAGTCAGAATCAATGTTGTGGAGACACAGTGACAAGGAGACAAAGATATACACACATATACACCCATAAGATAGGTATATGTAATACATATACATATATGATATACACAGACAGATAATAATACGAAAAATGCAAATAAAAACAACCCTGAAATTTCACCTCATACCCATCAAATTAATAAAGGTGACAAACCAGGGGAATGGTCAATGTTGAAGTGGTTTTGGAAAGATAGGCACACTGATACATTGCCGGTGGAGCTGTGAATTTATCCAACTATTTTGGAAAACAACTAAGATGCCAGATAGATACATACCTATAAGATTGGTAGAGGTTAAATGACTCACCCAGGGTCACACAGCTAGTAAGTGTCTAAGGCCAGATTTGAATTTATTGTTTCTCAACTCTATGCTCAGTGTTTTATCCACTGTACTAGCAGGCACCTCCAAAGGCAATTTTGTTTTGGGAAAAGAGACAGAAACTGCTTAGAAAGGACTCCAAACATAATGTCAGAACCAGACAAGATCTTTGAACTGAGAATGTCAGAGCTAGGAGGGACCTAAGACAACAGAATGTCAAAGCTGGAAGAGGCCTTAGAAAATAGAATGTAATAGTTGTCAAGGACTTTAGAGAAATGAAAATACAGACAGGGAGACATGCCAAGAGACAGACTGAGACAAGAGAGAAGGAGAAAGATATTTTAAGACAGAAAGACAAAGGGAGAGACAGAGACATTGAGATAGACAATCAAAGAAAGGCAGAAAGCATGAGAGGAAAAGAGATAGATATGGAGACAGAGATAGAAACAGAAAGGCAGAAAGAGACAAACACAAGGCAAAAAGGTAGATCTGTTAAGAGTCAGACCCAGTCAGACAGATAAGAGGCCATAATGCAGAGACAAAAAGCAAGGGTAGAGAGAGTAGAGGGATGTCAGTGGTGGTGGTGGAGGGGGTGGGCTCATGGGAAAAGGCTTGAGGTTTTCCCACGGGGATGTGCAGAGTTGCCAGTGGGTCCCCAGGGACAAGGGCTGTGGAGTGCTGGCTAGGTTCCAGGAACACTGGAACTCACCCTTCTGGCCCTGCCATCCTGTGAAGGGCCTATCCCAGCAGATCTGCTCGGCAAGGTCTGTTCACCCCCTGGGAAAGGATAAACAGGAAATCTCAGGCTCACTAACACTCCCCTCTCTCCCTCCAACTATCCCCCCCTTCCCCCAACACACACACACACAGAGACACAGACCCCTAGGCCTTCTCAGCCACAAGGCTTTCAGATGGTCTGCCCTGCCCCCTCCCAGGCCCTGCCCAAGGGCCCCAGAGGCCTCAAGCTCAGCGTCTAGCTTTTCAGAGTCCTAGAATCACAGAATCACAGAATGTTAGAATGGAAGACTCTCAGAACCTTAGAACCTAAGAACCTAAGAGAGGGTATCAGAGACCCTCTTTCCAACTTCCCGATTTCTTTTTCGAGCTCCACCATCCTTCCAATTATCCAGGTTCAAAACCTCGGCATCATCCTTGACTCTTCAATGTCCCTCACCCCACACACCCAATCTATTAGCAAATCCTTCGTTTCTAGCCCACGGCCCCTCTCACATCTGTCCTCTTCTCTTTACTCATGTGGCCATCATCCCAGCACAGCCTGCATCCCCTCGTGCATGGACTATTGCAAAAACTTCTTAATCCGTCTCCCTGTCTCAGGTCTCTCCTCTCTCCAACCCATCCTCCACGAAACTGCCAAAGTAAATTTTTTTTTTTTTAGGCAATTGGAGTTAAGTGACTTGACTTGCCCAGGGTCACACAGCTAGTAAGTGTCAAGTGTTTTGGTCTGAGGCCGGATTTGAACTCAGGTGCTCCCAACTTCAGGGCCAATGCTCTATCCACTGCGCCACCGAGCTG
The DNA here is from genome assembly GCF_003287225.1 of Phascolarctos cinereus. Lineage (NCBI taxonomy): Eukaryota > Metazoa > Chordata > Mammalia > Diprotodontia > Phascolarctidae > Phascolarctos > Phascolarctos cinereus. Next base: position 313,797,997 of record NW_027556098.1, on the reverse strand, counting down.
CCCCTAAAAGTAATTTTTCTAAGGCACAGATCTGACCATGCCCTGTCCTCAAGAAGCTCCTGTGGCTCCCTAGTACCTCTAGGATCAAATACAAATACCTCTGTGTGGCACTGAAAGCCCTTCACCAAAGCCCTGGTTCTGGATTACTTTCCAGCCTTATCATACATTACTCCCCTTTATGCTGTCAGTCAAACTGGACTTTGCACTTTTTCCTCACCCAAGATAACTCCATTTCCCATCTCTATGGTTTTGCACGGGCTATCCCCCACGCCTAGGATACATTCCCCCAATCAAACACTCATCAAGTGATTATTAAGAGCCTCCTATAGGCCAGACACTGTGCCAGGCACCCCTAGGTGCTCCTCATGCTTCCTCTCAGAATCCCTAGCTTTCTTCCAAGCCCTGTTTAAGCAGCACCACAAGGAGCTGTTCTTGGACCCCTAGGTCTCCTTTCTAGTTACTCTGTATTCATTTTGCATGTAATTTGTATTCACATACACATACATGTTGCCTCTCCTGATAGAATGTAAGCTCTTCAGGCTGGAGACTTTTGTCCCTAGACTCATTTTTGTCTTTATTCTTCCTGTGCCTAGTACAGTGCCTGGCATGTAGTAGGTATTTAATAATTGTGTGTTAATTGGCTTATTGACCAACTGAATCATATCCTAAAAATCACAGATGCCTGGACCCTTATAATCCTATTATCTTCAAATTAAAAAACATGAGAATCATATATTCTCAGGGTTGGAAACTCCATCCCAGTGTAGAAATCCCTTGTTAGCCTCCTGTCAGGGGCTGGACATCCTCCTTAGGGCACCTCAATGACAGTGAGCATACTTCTTCCAGGAGGTAATTATTTCATCACTGAACTGTTCTGTTTGAGAGAAAATGTGTCTTTCTGTTCTTCAGAGATCTGCTTCCTTGTCACTTGCTTCCAGGGGCCTCGGGTTCTAATCTGGCCCCTGCTATTTACTGTCTGTGTGACTTTTTTGAGCCTGAATTTCCTCCTATGTAAAATTCAGGACTTGGAGTAGGTAGTCTTTGAGGTTCTGTCCAGTTCTAGCACTAGGGGCCCGTAAACCTTCTTCTGCAATGGTTTGACAAGAAGTCAGGTCAAGATGGTGCTCAGCCCAGTGCCTGGCCCATTGTGGGTGCTTATAAATGCTCACTGACTTGACTTGACTTTGTTGTGAATTATGGGGCTGAACTAACTATATTGTCAGCGGGTGTCACTCTGGGATGTCACAGGTCACAGGACAACAGACCCATTTCTGTTTCCTTGTTTGTCCCTCAGTGGAGGGATGCACCTTTCACCATCCTTGTCCCTCACTCTTTGGCCTATTACCATCCTTTCTCAACTGTGGTTCCCAGAACTGACCACAATAATCTATTGGTCATCTGAGCAGGGTATGACACACAGGGCTATTGACTCCTTTTTCCTAGAAGCTCTCTTAATGTAGTCCAAGGGATAGGAATAGGGATGGATTTCATTGGAATAGGGAACTCCCATGTGAGGAAATCTGCTCTATTAGTACAGGTTAGCACTTTTTCTGCAACTTTTAATCTTTAGTTGCCTAGATCACTGAGAGGCTAAGTGACTTGCCCAGGGTCACACATGGTAGCAGAGGTGGGATTTGCAATCCAAAATCCAACAGTCTTTCCAATAGCATGCTGACTGCCTTGGAATTCAAACCAATGCCCTTTGGCTATAAAACCACCTCCACCAAAAGTTTCTGACGTAAGGATTTGGGGGCCTATACCTGCTTTGAGAGGAAGGAAGGCTGACCTCAGCTTCCTCTAGGCCAGCCTTTATAGCTAGGTCCTAAGGCTGGTGGGGCCACAGGACAGAACAAAAGCGTTAAGCCACCAGGTTTCTCTCCCTCTATCCTTGAGATTCCATATTGGTACATACTTGGGACTTTGGAGGCCCAGCTCAAATCTTCCCTCCCCACTCCCAATCTCCTCAACTTTGATTACTCCCCAACCTGCTTGTTAGAAACAGGCCAGCCAGGGCTGTGCCAGAACTAGTTCAAACTCTGGGACAATTGTGAAATTTTCAGCGAGGGCATTTACACCTTGGAAACATACAACATGCTCCAAGTCAGGGCCTGATTGTCCTGTTGATTGTCTAGACTTAAAGTGATGGAGAGAATGCTAATAATGTAGATTAAATCTTAAAGTGTGTCATGGGTATTTTTTTTTCTTCTGAAGAACAGGTTGTTAAACATTTATCAGCACACCTCTGAGCCAGTCCTTACATCTGAGTACTGGATCCTTAGCTCTGTATAAATTCCTTGGTTCATGGCTCTAAATCCCGTCTTCCTAACTACGTTTTCATAGATTGTGTCTCCACGCTGTGCTGCGCACCCCCCCTCCCCCAGCAGCACTGACAGTTGGCTAAGGAATCCAGGTGAGAGGACCATAGGGAATAATTGTTGACTGAGTAGTAGACACGATACACAAAGCAAGGCAAGATTGTAAAGAATCACGAGACCACGAATCTTGGCTGGAAGAGCTTCAGAAATTAGTGGGTAAATTGGAAAGAATCCAGGTCTTAAGATCAGGAGACATGCATTTAATTCCCAGTTCGGCCAATAACTCATTGTATGACCCCTGGTGAGTCAGTTCCCTTCTTGGAGACTTGGTTTCTTCATTTGTAGAACAGGGATAATATTGACACTCCCTCTCTTACCAGGACCTTGTGAGGAAAGGACCTTATAAAACTGAAAACCCCCAAATATGGGAGTGATTGTTAGTATCCTCTAACCTCCTCATCTTACGGAAGAGGAAAATGTAGCCCAGAGAAGGGATTGTCCATTTAAATCAAGAAGCATTTATTCAGAGCTTATTATGTGCCAACATGATGGTAAGTGCTGGAAATACAAATATAAACAAAAAGAAAAACAGCTCCTGCCTTCAAGGGGATATATATATATATATATATATATATATATATGGGGTTTTTTTTGAGGCTCTCATGGTTAAGTGACTTGCCCAGGGTTACACAACTAGTAAGTGTCTGAGGCCATATTTGAACTCAGGTCCTGCAGACTCCAGAGTTGGTTCTCTATCCATTGTACCACCCAAGGAGATTACATTCTAATGGAAAAAGGTAACATAAAAGGAAGTTGAAAAGGCACGTGATCACTGGCAGAGAAAGCATTGAACCTAATAGCTGCCATTAATCTAACCCTTAAAAGCTTTCCAAAGAACTTTATAAACACAATCTCCTTTGATCCTCACATGCCTCTGAGGTAGGTGCCAAAGGTATTACTATCTCCATTTTAGAGGAAATTGAGGTTCAGAGAAGTTTAGGCAGCTTGCCGAGGTGGCAATCCATGAAGCCCATGGTCACACAGTTAGGAAATGCTCGAGGTAAGATATGAGCCCAAGCTTCTCTTGACTCTAGGTCCAAAGCACTTTCTGCTCCTTCACTTTGCCTCCTGACTGCCAGGTTAGTCTCTTTTCTACTTCACCCAAGTGCCACTAAGTGGGTAACTGGATCCCATTCGTTGAGTGTGGTGTACACTGTCAGTGTTCAGGAGGATCTCAGGTAGTATGGGAGTCTTATAGTTCATGGCATCAGAGGTCATCAGGTCCCAACCCCTCATTTTATGGATGAGAAAAACCACCAGGGAAGTTGCCTAAAGTTACAAGGAGAGAAAGTATCAGTGGTGGGATTTGAACTGAGGTCCCCTGACTTCAGAGGCAGGGTTCTTTCCACTGAGCCACCCTGTTTTCCATGAAAAAGCTTTCTGGAGAAAATAGATTTTGAAAGAGTCAGTGGTAGAGATGAGTTGGTTGGTTTTAGAAAAACATGGAAAGACTTGCATGAAATAACAAAGAATGAAATGAGCAGAACCGAGAGAACGTTGTATACAGTAACAGCAATATTGTTCAATGAACAACTTTGAACAACTTAGTCATTCTGAGTACTATAAATACTCAAATCAACTACAAAGGACCTATGAAGGAAGATGCTGTCCACCTCCAGAGAAACAATTGGTAAATAGATGCATGTATAGGATGGCTTTACATATATTAACATATTTGTGTCTAATGTTAGCCTTCTCTAGGGCAGGGTGGGGAGAGAGGGAAAAAAAAATAAAAAATGCACAGCAGAGAATAAAACTTAGAAGGAAGCACAGAAAAGCAAATAACGTGTAATATTTATTACACAGTCTTAAAAAAAAGTAAATAGTATGAAATGGAAATGCATGGTTTTATACTGAATCATCTTTTTATGTTGTGCTGTGTACATGGAAATGTTCTCTTTTTTGCCTTTTTGTATTTAAATTAAAAATGAATGAAAATTTTAAAGAAAAGTGGTAGAATGGAAAGAGTACTGGATTTGGAGTTAAAGGATCTGTGTTCAAATTCTGCTTACCACCTACCTGATCTTTGCCTCTCTGGACCTCATCTGTAAAGTGAGGGTGGACTAAATGATCATTCTGCTTTCTCTCAGTATTCAATCCTGATCTATGGTCCTATGAAAAGGAGGCTCCAGTCTAGGGTTAGGTCTCACCAGGGGTGTGCTGGTAAATGTTTAACAACTGGCTCTCTGAAAATGCAGGATAATTTTTTTAAATTAACATTTTCTCCATCACTTTCTTAAGTCTAGACACTCAACAAAATAATAAATCAGGCCCTAATGTGTAGCATTTCCAAAGTTTAAATACTCACACTGAAAATGTAGCGATTAGACTGGTTCTAATATCCATCAGCATTCTCGGGCTCCATCACTTCCTTTCATAGGTTGGGAATTAGAAAGGACTCAGTCATGATCCAGGCCAAGACTTCCATTTGAAGGATGGGAAGACTGAGGCTCAGAAAAGGAAAGTGACTTGCCAGATGTCCCTCAGGACACAAGTGGCAAATTGTGCCCAGGTGGTGTGACTCTTTCTCCTGCTCCATATTTGTTTCCCATTAGCTCCTTCTTTGGAAACATTAAAAAGAATTTTGCCTTTGGCCCCATGACTTTGCAAACTTCACTGATTTCCAAATGGCTACTCAGGGTTGCCCTTGAACTTTCCCAGCCTGTGAGTTTTCCTTATTTTCCTGGGTTCAGAGATCCATCACCTTAGATTCCTTGCCATCTTTTCCCTCCATGCCTAGTCTTTCTCCTTTTCCTGCTACTGCCATTGTCTGGAGGGACCTGGTCCCAGCAGCCACATTTCTCCTCATCTCCCCTCCCCCCATTTCTTGGCCACAAGAATGAGTTTATTTTCTAGAGTTTATTCACAAGGTACAACAGAATAACCGAACTGAGGAATAGCACATAAGGAATAGGGCACTAGATGAGTAAGGAAAAAAAAACTCCTCGGTCCGAGAAGTGAGAGATCCATGACTTTTAAGGGAAGTTCCTTAAAGGTCCAGGCTCATGCTGCATAATTCTCTCTAACCCTCCACATACTAGACAAGAACCGTAGCTTCTGCCCTAAGTCTCCCCTCAGCCAATTTGGTTTTTGCCAATTCAGACAAAGTAACCTCAAAGGACCCTGCCAGCTCTGATATTCTGTTTCTAAGGCCCCATCCAACTCTGACAGTCTATGTTTTAAGGTCCCTTCCAGCTCTGTCATTTTGTGTCCTAAGGAGCTTTCTGGGCAGCTAGGTGGCACAGGAGGTAGAGTGCTAAGCCTGGATTCAGGAAGACTCGTCTTCCTGAGTTCAAATCTGGCCTCCGACACTTGCTAGCTGTGTGACTCTGGGCAAGTCACTTCAGCCTGTTTGCCTCAGTTTCCTCATCTGTAAAATAAGCTGGAGAAGGAAATGGCAAACCACTCCAGGATCTTTGCCAAGAAAACCCCAAATAAGGTTACAAAGAGTCAGACAGGACTGAAATGGCTGAACAACAAAAAGAGGCTTTCTAGCTCTGACATTCTGTGTTCTGAGGTCCCTCCCAGCTCTCATATTCTACATTCTAAGGTCCCTCTGACAGTGTTATGTCCTAAGGCCTTTTCTGTCTTTGACATTCCATGTTCTGAGGGCCCTCCCATCTCTGAAGCTCTGTGTTCTAAGGCCCTTTGCAGTTCCAACATTGCCATCACCAGGTAATGAGCTTCTCCTCAGCTAGGACTGTCAGACAAAAGCAGCACAGGTTAGTATTAGATCAGTACGCCAAGCCTTTCTGATTTGGTGGGCTTTACCAAAGATTGGACTCTTTGGCAGAGTCTTTTTGAGGCGCCAGAGTAAAGAATTTCTTGCTGTTTCCATCCTCTCGAATATTTGAATTTTCCCAAAAGATGACCCATTTCCTTAGGGATAGAGAGGCTACAGAGAGATGGGTAGGGAAGGACTTGGGGAGAGGTGAGAAGACCAACAGGGATAAGCTGGGGTGAGAGACGAGGGGAGCAGCTCTTGGAGGGAGGCCCTATCTTCAAGATGATCAATACAGGCTCCCTTTGGCTGTGTCCTGGGTCCCACACTGGTGTGAGGAGAAAAGAGGGAGGAGGAAAGAATTTGGAAGAGGCCAGAAGCGGAAAGAGGAAGAACAACGAATGCTCAAGCTATACCCCACTGCTCCTTCCTTCTTCCCTTTTCTTTCCCATACCAAAAGTGCATGCCCACGGATCTTCCTGCCTCTACTGATTGGCTCCAGGGCTTGGTGCTTTGGCTGGGATCCTATTGTGTCCCTCTGAGCCACCCAGCTGAGGGGTCCAGGGGCCTCTGCCTCCTCTTGTCCTGTTCCTGGCGCCTGGAGTAGTCAGGCCAGGGCCGAGGACAATGGGACTACCACCTTCTAAAATATGGTGCCCGGAATGGGGACCAACTAAGCTTCCACCCCAGGACATTTTTACCTCCCCTTCTGATACTCCTTGGTCCCTTCCTACCCATCCCCTTTAGGGTGGTATCTTTAACACAAACAGATTTCAAATTAGCCAATCCTAGGCTAAACATGGCTTTTAAATGGCCTACATTTCTATAGCTAGCTCCTGAAAGTTTACAAAGTACTTTTATTTCGATATCACATTTGAGCCTCCCCCAACCCTGTAACATAGGTACACTATTATTATCCCTTTTTTACACATGAGGAAACCAAGAGGCTCAGAGAAGACATATGTCTTACCCAAGGCCAATGTTTGATAAACGTCTGAGGTGGGATTTGAACCTACTCTAAGTCCAGCCATTCCTCTACATTGCCATGTGAGTTGGGAAGTATCCTGGAAAAAGATCTGGAGACCTGAGCTTGAATCCCTTCCCTGGTACTCACTAGCTGAGCCTCAGTTTTCTCATCTCTAAGATGGGGATAATACTAACACGCCCTACCTCAAAGCATTACTGTGATGAAAGAGTTTCGTAAGCCTTAGAGCTACAGACATAAATGTTACTATCATATCATTTCACTGTCCTTGTCCCATCTTGGGGAGACACCCCTTACAGGCTTCTGACCTCCTTGAATTTAGTACCACCTAGGTCCAGCCTCAGGAATCAGAGCTCTGGGGCTCTTAATCTCTGGGCTTCCCACTCAATTCAATGAAGTACTGAATGTGCTTAGAGCTGTCACTAGATGTTGGGGGAGATACAAAGTTTAACCAAGAGGAATTTGAGATGGGCTTTAAAAGATGGATTCAGTAGACTACAAAGACCTCCTTGGGTACTTTGTTTGCATCTGATAAACTTATCACGTATTGTCCTGTATTAGAGTTATCTCTGTTGATGGCTTATTTTGAGTTCCATGATGGTGGGGTCTATAGTTGAAATTGACTTTCTAGCTCCTCCAGCTCCAAGTACTGGCTCTGCACACAGTAGGTGCTTAATAAATGCCTGGCGGGTGAATGAATGAATGAATGTTGTTAAACCCACAGGAAACCAACCCAGACAGTCTAAGGGATAAGAGGAAAGGCTCAGACGATATTTGAGTAAAGCTGGGTGAACTCAGAGGAGGAAGGGATCACTGTGGACTAGGGTTGTCCAAGAAGGCTTCCCGGAGGAGTTGAGACCAAAGCTGGCTTTGAAGGACAGGGAGGAGTTGGTAAAGAAGAGGGAAGGCTTTCCAAGGGAGGGAATGGTATGAAGAAAGACATGTGGGACCCTGCCTCAAATCTCCGCTCCAATCCATCTTCCAAACAGCTGTCACAGTGATTTATTGAAAGCACAGGTTTGACTGTGTCACTCCTCTGCTCAATAAACTGCAGTAGCTCCGTATTACCTCTAGGCTCAAACACAAATTCCTCTGAGGGCATTTAAAGCCCTCTATAACTCGACTCCAACCTGCACCGTTCTCCTTCACACGCCATATGGTGTAGCCCAGAGGTGTCAGACTCACTGCCCTCTGTGGGTGCTTAAGAGATGCACGCTGATTGACCACAGCCTGATTAGAAAGAATGCTGATGGGAATTCATAGGGTCGACTCCAAGTACTGCTCAGTTGGTCTCTGGAGGTGCTGAGGCAGGCCTGGACAGGCCAAACACTGAAGTAATCCTAGGCAAACAAGAACATCTAGCTTCCCTACCCCAATGTCTGCTGGTGGGGGGGTATTCACTTCAGGGCCTCAGAGTCTCCAGCGGGTGTTGTCAGCATCACCAACTAACTAGAGAGACCTGGCACCTGCCCTCCATGGCATTAGGCCGTTTCTAGGCCGCCTCCACTCAGTGTTGGGGACAAGACTGTTCCTCAGCCTCTACCCACCCCATGGATTCTTTGCAGGCCTTGTGGGAGTTGGGACACGCTCCTGACAGGGGGCAGGGGGAGGGCTGAGGTGGTTTCATCTGGCCTTGCCTGGCCTCTGCCCCTGGGGATCCACAGCCCTTCTCTGGGACACGCCAGCGAGACGCCGGGCTGCCCAGCTGGGCGCCTCTGCCTTCTGCAGTGCCAAGGTGACAGCCGTTTCTGGGAAAGGAGGCCTTCCCATGCCTTACTGGTGGGAATTTCCACCTCCTTCTCCATAGCTCTGGTCTAGCTGCCTCCCGTCACAAACTGAAATTCTGTCTATCCTTCAGTCCCAGAGGACACCAACCTCACCAGCGACAACCCACTGGCTGTTCCAGTCAGAAATGGAAATTTTGTCCCCAGGCCTGGAATATACTCCCTGTAGCTCAAGGCCCTGCTCAGGTGCCGCCTCCTCTGGGAAGCCTTCCCTGATGTCCTGAGCTAGAAGTAAGTCCTTCTTCATCTGATCTCATAGCACCTGTACTCCCCTAATATTTTAACTTGTATTATACTTTTCTGGATCATGGAGACAAGTGCAGGGGAAAAAACATAGATCTTAGAGTCAGAAGACCTGAGTTAGAATGCTGTAGCTGACATCAGCTATGTGACCTAGGGTAAGTCACAACCTCTCTGAGGCTCAGTTTTCTTATCTGTAAAAAGAAAATATTAGCTCCCATTTCTAGGGTCTTTCTCATGACAATCCTGTGATGGAAGCAATGCATGTATCGTTATATCCATTTACAAGCTGAGATATCTGAGGCCCAGAGAGAAGAACAGTAGTACTGTGTTCAAGTCACTTAATTTTTCTGAGCCTCAGTTTCCCTATCTCTAAAAGGAGGATAATAATGCTGTGGGCAAGTCCCTTCCCCTTCTTTGAATTTTTGTTTTCTCATCTGTAAAATAGGAATAACAATGCTTACACTACTCAGACAAGGTCACACAGGTTGGAAGTAGCAGAGTCAGGATTTGAACCCGGGTCCCCTGGCTCCAAATTCAGCATTCTTTCTACTGCGCCATCAATGAGCAGTGATATGTGTGTGTGCATGTGTGCACATATGACTGTGTGTATTGGAGGATGGGGTAAGTGGGCTGCTCCACTATCTCTAGGGGACTAATGCCAAGCTATGGCGCTGTGTGATCCTGACTCAGTCTCTCAACCATTCTGTTACCTCTGCCATGAGATGGGTCAGGATGCCAACTGAGTTGCCCCAAGGGTGCAGTGAATTCAATCAGAGACAGGATCCAATCTTCCCCAGGACTGGATGAGGAGGCTTTGCATGAAAGCAAGGGCGTGGCCTGGCTGATAATCCATCCCAAAAGGTCTGTGACTTAGCTGGGCTCCCACACACTCAGTCATGGTAATTACCTCTTAAGCAGGCACAGCCTTTGACTGTCACTAGGCCCTTTCACATCTTTTCTCTCTTCTCCAAAGCCTCTTCAAGGGAGGTCATACTGTCATCGGCCCCCTTTACAAGTCGGGGAAGCTGAGGCCCAGAAACATGAAGAGACTCTTCCTTAGAACCCAGAATGTCAAAACTAAAGAGCACCACAGAGATAATCTGTCCAGGACCTCTTAAACTTTTTCTGTGTCATATCCTCTTTGGTAATCTGGTGAAGTCAGGTTTATGTTTTTAAACACAGAAACTAAAATTCATAGGATTACAAAGGAGACCCATTAGGTTGAAATATAGTCATCAAGATATTTAAAAAGTTCACAGACTCCAGATTAAGAACCCTGATCTAGTCCATTTTATAGCTGAGTCAGAGAGTGAATGCCACTTGCCCTGGGTCACACAGTTAGGAATGATGCAAACAGAGCTCAAACCCAGATCTCCTGATCCCCAGGCCAATGTTCTCTCTGCTACAAGGATTTCTCCACAACCTCGCCTCAAATCCTTTCCTACCAGGAATCAACAAAGCCCATGGATATCTAGGCTGTGAGTAAACCCAAGCCAGGGAGGCTGGGGGAGGACAGGCGTAGCAGGGGAAGGGAAAACAAGGAAAATGGAATCTTTTTCCCTGCCTCCCCCCACTCTTTAAACTCTGCCTGCCGGGTGACATGACATTAATTATAGATTTTCAGCAATGCTCAAAATTCCAAGGGTCCTAATCACTTCCCCTACCAGAATGTAGGGAACATGGTTTCCATGGAAAATTCACAGCAAAAAGGCAGAGAAGAGAGGCCCCTGCACTCTCCCCTCATGTCCCAGTCGTCTTCCCAGGCAGACAGAGTACAAGAAAATTCCGAACACCCATCTACCTCAAACTCAGTGAGGAGGGGGAAACCGAGGGTGGGGGTGGGCCAAGCAAAACAGGCAGAGGGCAGGCAGAAGAGTGTGCAGATCCCCAGGGCATATGAAGTAGAGGAGTGGAAAGGTGCTACAGGCACTCGGGTCTTAATTCTGCCAACAACCTTGGGCTGTGTGACCTTGAGAAAGTCGCTTCTCTTTTCTGGGCTTTCGCAGCTCCACCTATTCCTCATCCGTAGATGTGCCTCCTTGCTACTCTTCAAATAGGACGCTCCGCGTCCAAACTCTGCCTTTTCTCTGGCTGGCCCTCTTCAGGCCTGGAAAGCCGTCCATCCTCACCGCTGCCTTCCTTCAAGGCTCGGCTAAAGTCCCACTTTCTGCAAGATACCTTTCCCAGGCCTTCTTAATCTTAGTGCCTTCCCTCTGTTAATTATCTCCAATTTATCCTTTCTCTATCTTGATTGTACACGGTTGTTGGAATGTCATCTTCCCCATTAGGCTGTGAGCTCATTGAAGGCTGGAAATGTCTTTCGCCTTTCTCTGTAGCTTCGGCACTTGGTATAATGGCACATAGTAGGCACTTAACAAATGTTTGTTGACTGACATAAATTTTCTTTCCTTCTAGGGGCTGTCCTAAGTCTAAGAGATGGGATTGGTGCTCAAAGACCTGCTGGAAATAACCTCCCAAACCAACTACCTGCCCCAGGCAGCTTTGCTCATGAGAGAACAATCACTACAGTTTGGCTAAAAGCAAAGTATCTGTAAGGTCCCTTTGAACACCAGGATTCAGAGAGTCTGAGATCTGTGATGCTACGGTCTAAGGGTCCACTATCCTAGTACTGGGAAATCTGGGTAAGGTCATGCAAGTCACCGACATGTATGGAAACTGAAACAGAGGATTTGTGGTTCTTACGCCAGGGTTCTTTCCACTCTGCAGCTAAGATTGTATTACTCCCATTTTATAGATACAGCAGCTAATGCTTAATGAAGTTAACTCTCAATTAAGGGTCAAGGCTCAGTGCTTCTGAAGAGAAGCCCTCTTCACATCTGGACAGGGCTTTAGGTTTTCCCATTTGAGTTTTACAGTTCTGTTGCGATCAAGGCCAAGTAGGGATTATTAGCCCCATTTTTTACAGTCTAGGAGACTGAGGCCCAGAGAGGGGAAAGTCAACTGGCCCAAGCTTATGGAGTCACTGGCCAATCCTAGGAGTAGAACCAAGGTCTCCTGGCTTCCAGTCCAGCCCTCTTTCCTGCTAGGCCAGACCTATCAGCTGTCGCACCCCTCCAATTCCAGCCTCCTTGAAGGCAGTGGGGAGGGGCTGAGGATCAGGAGAGTAACCTCAGAAGGTCAGATGGTTTGCCCTCCAAGCTCCAAGTAAGCCTGGCATTCAGAGAAGGGCTCCTTTCTCCACAATTACTAACTGTGTGATCACAGGCAAGTCACTGAATTTCATTAGGCATTAGTCATCTTATCTGTAAAATGGAGGTAATACTATCTTACCTGCAAAGTGGAAAGAACACTGGCTTAAGAACCATGAAGTCCAGGCTTTTGGCTTCCATATATATGCCAGTGATTCCTCATGTGACCTTATGTAAAATATCCCTTTGAGAAGATCTATCCTGACAATGTTTTCTTCTGATCAATAAGAAGTCAGGACTGTAAGGTCTCTCTCAGCTCTGACACTTTGTATCCTTAATCCCCTTTCTATTCTAATTAACATTCTCTGTTCTCAGTGGTGAGACTGAGTCAACTCTGGGATTTCTCTTCATTTTATTCCACAAAACCTTCAATTCTACTGAAGTAGCAAACCTAAGTGTAATTAATATCAGAGGTGCATACATTTAGCTCTGACATTCTCTGTTCAAAGGACCCTTATAGCTCTTGACATTCTACATTCTGAAGTTCCTCTCAGGTCGGCCATTCCGTGTTCTAGAGTCTCTTCTAACATTGACATTTTCTGTTCTAAGGTTTCTCCTAGTTCTTCCATTCCAAGTTCTAAGGTTTCTTCTGGTGCTGACATTCTTTGTTCTAAGGCTCTTTCTAGCTCTGATGCTATGTTCTCAGGCCCCTTCTATGTTCTGTGTTCCAGGTTCTAAGGACCCTTCCAGCTCTGAGATTCTATATTTAAAAGTTCCTTTCAGCTCTGATATCCTATGCTCTGTGTTCTAAGGTCAATTTCAGCTCTGACATGCTAGGATTACAGAGAAGACATACATGGAGGTCAGTGGGAGCAGGAGGCTGGCCCTCCAGGGGAAACATTCTAGAAGACCAGGCTCTCTTGCCTGCCAGGGGTGGGGGAAAAGCTGACAGCAGAAGAAAGGAGAGAACATTGTATAAATGAGTCATTCTCCTTCCTTAGTCCTTGGGGAAGGCAGGGGAAGAGGGGGGTGGGAAAAGGGTAGGATGAGGAATCTGCAATAAAGACAAAGCTAGAGCCAGGACCTGGCCCAACCCTGAGCACTGCCCACACAGCCAAGGGCGAGCTAACACGGCCTCACTGGGAACAGAGAGTCATGGAGGGCTACTGAGGGAAGGCTTGTTAGCTCTCAGGTCAAATAATCTTAGTGCCTTCCCTGGTCCTAGCCTTTATCTCAGACTGGGCCCTGGCATCACCAACTGAGTAATGAACATGTGCTGGGGGTTACCTGGGGAATCTTGGTGAGGGAGGGTGGATGGGTCCAGCCAGCAGGAATCAATTGAAAAAACCTAGCCTGAGCAACCCCTTTGTCCCCAGATGTGGGCTTGGCTTCACTCTGGGGCAGATGGGAGGAAGAATAGGCTTATGTCTGGTTCTCAGGGAGCTTCAGGTCTGGCTAGGAAGACAGCGACACACGGGAAAGATGAATAATCATTTATATAGATTTTAAGGTTTAGAAACTGCTTTAAATATCTGGTCCTCACAACAACACTGTAAAATAGGTGTTATTATTCCCATTTTACAAATTAGAAAACTGAGGTTTAGAGACTTGCTTGTGGTTACAAAGCTAGTAAACATCCAAGTCAGGATTTCAACCCGTTTATTCCTGAGTCCAAATACAACCCTCATTCCACTTTGCCTTGTAGCAGCTAATTGAAGTTAAAGGTACTTAGAAGGGGAGATAAAGATGAGCTAGAATAGTTCCAATGGGGAAAAAAAGTCGGGGCTCTTAGTGGACTGCAAACTCCATAAACAGTCAGCAGAGCAATGTGATTTTAGGCTGGGTGTTCAGATCACAGGAGGTGATAGTTTCACCGCACTCTGCCCGGGTCAGATCACATCCAGAACATTATGATGTATAGGTGGTGCCACAGTGCACAGAGTGCCAGGTCTGGAATCAGGAAGACTCATCTTCCTGAATTCAAATCTGGCCTTCGATACTTATAGCTGTGTGACCCTGCGTAAGATACTTAACCCTGTTTGCCTCAGTTTCCTCATCTGTAAAATGAGCTAGAGAAGGAAACAGCAAACCCCTCCAGTGTCTCTGTCAAGAAAACCTCAAATGGGGTCACAGAACTGGATACAACAACAACACATTTTAGGAAGAATGTTGATAACCTACGGAGTGTCCAGGGGAAGGTAATTAGGATGGTGAAGAGCTCTGAGTCCATGAGATATAAAGACTACTGGAACAAACCAGGAATATTGACCCCAAAGAAGAGAAAGACTTAAGAAAAAACTCTTTAAGAATCTGCAGGGCTCTTTTGCAGGACAAGCCCCCCCCCCCCACAGGGTACAGCTACAAGCAATGGGTAGATGCAGCTTGGTATAATGGAAATTATATATTTGGGTTCAAATTCCATCTCTCCCACTTACTACCTATGTGATGTTGGACAAAGTCTCTTAACTTCTCTATGCCTCAGTTTCCTCACCTATAACATGGATGAGTTGGGCTGGTTGGAATCTGAGGTCCCTCCCAGCTCTAGGTCTATGTTTTTAGGATCCCATGAGGTTGCAGGGAAATAGAAAAACTTTCTAACCATCACAGTCAATCCAAAGTGGAGTCAACTACCTTAGGAAGCAGTGGGATTCTGCTCCTTGGAGGTCTTTTTTTTTAATTTTAATTTTTCATTTTTTAGGCATCTGGGGTTAAGTGACTTGCCCAGGGTCACACAACTAGTAAGCATCAACTGTTTGGTCCGAGGTGGCATTTGAACTCAGGTCCTCCTGACTTCAGGGCTGGTACTCTATCCATCATGCCACTTAGCTGCCTCCTTGGAGGTCTTTAAGCAAAGACCTTTGACCACTTGTTTGGAATGCTGGCACCTTCTCTGAGATTTGCAATTTTAGACAATTGGCCTAGACAGTTTAAGTGACTTGTTCAATGTCATACAACCATTATGTATCAGGTGGAAGACATTTTTAATCCTGATGCACAGAATTTAATCTGTTTGTGATTATTTTTTATGACTATCCCTCATATCTGTACAGCAGCTATCTCCCATTAGATCCTACAAATACTCCTTTCAGTGGGGGTAGAGCAGGGATTATTCTCCCCATTAAACAGACAGGAGTACTGAGTCCCAGGACAAGGGACTTGCCCAAGGTAAGCCAGGACTAGAACCCATGTGTCACTATAAAGTGAAACCAACTTCTTTGTAACTCAAAAGTACTACACAAAAATGATCCAACCATTTTGGAGAACAATTTGGAACTATGCCCAAAGGGCTACAAAAATGTGCACACCCTTTGATCCAGCAATAGCACTTCTAGGGCTATATCCCAAAGAGATCAAACAAATGGGAAAAGGACCCATATGTGCAAAAATATTCATAGCAGCTCTTTTTGTGGTGGCAAAGAATTGGAAATTGAGAGGATGCCCATCCATTGGGGAATGGCTGAGCAAGTTGCGGCATATGAATGTAATAGAATACTATTGTGCTATAAGAAATGATGAACAGGCTGACTTCAGAAAAACCTGGAAAGACTTGTATGGTCTGATGCTGAGTGAAGTGAGCAGAACCAAGAGGACTCTGTACACAATAACAGCCACGTTATGTGATGACTAATATTGTTAAACTGAACCCTTCTCAGCATTACAAGGATCTAAGACATCTCCAGAGGCCTCGGGATGGAAAATGCTGTCCACATCCAAAGAAAGAACTATGGAAGTCAAACCGCTCTCATTTAATTTTACCTTCTGTTGAGTTTTGTTTCCTCTTTCTGATGGTTCCTCCTATTGGTTTTAATTTTTACTTACAACCTCACTAATGTGAAAATATGTTTCATGGGTATGTAAATGTAAAGCCTATATCAGATTGTGCGGCATCTTGGGGAGGGTTGGGGGGAGGAAGGGGGAGAAAAATTTTCAACTCAAAAGCATATGGAAGTGATTGTTGATAAATCAAAATAAATTAATAAATTTTTTTTAAAGTACTACACAAACATTAAGACCAATGGGATCAGAAGATTTAGGGTTGGGAGGGGCCCTAGAGATCACCTCCTTACTTTTACGCAGAGGCAAACTGAGACGCAGAGAGGGGAAAGAACATACCCAAATTACCAAGGTGGTAAATAGCAGAATCAGAATTTGAGCTCAAGTCCCCAAATCTCATACCAAGCTACTGTTATATTCTTCCCCTGTCCTTGATCCTCATCCCAGCCCCGAAAAATTGCTACTTCTGGAGATTCACCGCCTACTAAGAGAAAATCAGTAAGGCCACTCAGATCAGCCCCTCTCCTTCTTTCCCAGAGCAGAAGCTGGTGGGGGGGTGGGGGGGATCACAGCCAGGTCAAGGTCAGCAGCAACTGGTAGCCTTAACTCCTTCTTCCCCAAAGTGTCTTTTGCAAAGAGCCAGATGTGGGGGAGGAGAGCCTAGACCTCTCAAGACGGGATAGGAAAGGGCAGGGCATCTGGGACTAAGTTGGATGCTGGCTTTGAATGTCTTTCCATTCCTTAGGTACCACTACCGCTCTCCACCGTCCTCAGCTTGGCATTCAAGAATCCCCCCCGCCCCCATTCAAGGACTGGGAAATAGGACAGCTAGGCTCTGCCACTGACTCGCTGTGCCACCATAGGGAAATCCTTACTCCTCTCTGGGCCCTCTCAATGCAAGGAGGGGAAGGTCAAATCTGTTTCATTTCTGTCTTTGGATCCTTGGAGACAGATATGGCCTTTGGTACAGAGTAGGTACTTGTAATGGATATGGCACTGAACCTTGGAGTCAGAAAGACCTGGGTTCAAATCCCACCTCAGATATTCATAAGTTGTGTGACTATGGGAAAGCCACTTAATTTCTCTGTGCCTCAGTATTCTTATTTGTAAAATAAAAGGGTTGGATTCTGTGTCCACTAAGGTCCGTTTTATGGTCCTATGAAATTTATGTTTCTTTCAAGACTCAAGTGAAGCCCCACCTTCTATACAAAACTTTTTCTCAACCCCCCCCCAGATTGTATTCATTTCTTATCTATATTGTATATATTTATATATGTACATGTTAACTCCCCTGATAGACTGAGGCTTCTTGAGAGAAAGAGACTGTTTCCTTTCTGACCTTTGCTTTTTTGTGCCAAGCACAGTGCTTGGCTTAATAAATGCTTATTTATCAATCGAGTATTAATTGACTTGATAGATGGTCCTTTCAGACTCTAACATTCCATATTCCATGTTCTAAGGTCCCTTGCAGCTTTAAGATTCTAAGTTCTAGGGTATGTATCAGCTCCAAAATTCTCTGTTCTAAGGTCCCTTCCAGTAAGGACATTCTATGTCCTAAGGCTCCTCTGTGAGCCTCTGAGACACATTCTGGAAATGAGGCGGTTCCCATCTTTCCCTTCTAGTCTAGGAACCCTCACCTTCTGGAATCACATGCATGCCAGATTACCCTCCACCCATTCTGAGTTTTGGGTCCCATTCAGGAGACCCAGTTAAAAACAGCAGCATCTTCCCACCATGTGCTCAGTTTTAAGTTCTTCCTTACGTAAAACTGAAACCAATCTCTCCGTGACTTCTTCCCATTGCTCTTCTCTTAACTCTGCCATCAAGGGCTAAGTAGAACAAATTTAATCTTGCTTCCACAAAACAGTCTTCAAAGCCAAGAATCATGCCATCTCTAAGCCCTTAGGGCATACCTCAGTCTTGCTCCAGTTTAGATCCACCCCCACTCCTATTCTCCCTGGCTAGGAGCCTTCTCTGACTCCTCCTATTTATTCCCTCAACCCCACATACAGTCACTTTCCAAATCCTGTGCCTCACTTCCCTGGTCTCTCTAGGTCACTTCTCTTCTCTCCATCCCCACAGTCATCATCCAAACCCGGGACTCCTCCCCGATGTCCAGATGACTGTAGCAGCTCCTCACCATTCACTTCCTCCAAAACAATCTTCTTACCACTAAGACTTTGTCTAAGCTGTTTCTCCCACCTGGAAGGCTCTCTCATCATCTCTCTTCCCTATTATTCAAATAAAACTGCTCTTTTTGAAGGCATGAGTAATCTTTCCATTGCTAAATTTAATGGCCTTTTTTCCATCCTGATCGTTATTGACTTCTTGGTGGCACTGAACACTGTTGAACATGTCACCTTTCTTGGGTTCTCTCTCCAGGTTTTCATGACCTAGAACTGTTTCTCCTCCTGTCTGTCCCACTGCTCCTTCTCAACTTCCTTTGCTGATTGTTCAGTTACGTCAAGACCCCCTAACTGTGGATATTCCCCAAGGCTCTGCCTTGGGTCCCTTTCTCTTTTTACCGTCCTTTCTCATTTGGTGATTTCATCATGGGTTTATTTATCATCTCTATGCAGCTGATTTACGAAACGAGCCCTAGTCTCTCCTGAGCTAGAGTCATACATTGTCGACTGCTTCCTGAGCATCTCAAACTGAATATCCCAAAGGCACCTGAAGCTCATCATATTCCAAACAAAAGTCCTTATCTCCTCCCCCACCCCAAGTTCCCCCCTTCCAAATGTGCTCGATGTCTGGGGCACTACTATACTCTATGGATGGGGTCTTCAACCTTGGTGTCATCCTGGACACTTAATTTGCACTCACATCATATACCTAATAAAATTGTTCTACACATCTGTAATAATTGTTTTTTTTTACCTTCACAATATCTCTTGTATATGTCCCCCTTTCTCCATTCATACAGCCACAATCCTAGGTCGGGCATGCATCTGGGTTACCTCTTAACTTCTAACTAGTCTGCTTGCCTCAAGACTCTCCTCTTTCCAATATATGACCATGCCATCTACCCCCTCTCCCTATTGTCTCTAGGATCAAAAAGAAAATCCTCTTTTTGGCTTATGAAGACCTCAAAAACCTAGACCCTTCCTACCTTTCCAGTCTTCTTACACTGTATACTGTCCCTTGCCCCAGTTGGATTCTTCAGTCCAGTGACACTGGTCTCCATCATAAATGACACTCCATCTCTATGCTTCGAGGTTTTCAGTGGCTGCCCCTCGTGCCTGGAATGATCTCCCTCCTCATCTCTCCCTCCAGGCTTCCTGGCTTCCTGCAAATCTCAGCTCAAGTCCCACTTTCTGCAAGAGGCCTATCTCAATTGCCCTTAATGCTAGTGCCTTCCTTCTGTTGATTATCTCCAATTTATCATACGTATGTATATTGTTTGTATATAATCATTTGCATGTTGTCTCCCTCATTAGACTGTAAGTTCCTTGAGGACAGAGACTGTCTTTTGCCTTTCTTATCACAATGCTTGGCACATAATTAGTGCTTAATAAATGCTTGTCGATTGATTGACTGGCCAAATCTTATCTGGTCTTCCAGTTTTGCTCAGGCTTTGCTGGTCTCCTCAGTAAGCCCTTCTTCACTAGCCTAGTTCCTTCTAATCTCTCCTTCCAATGAATTCTTCAAGGCCTCAGAGTCAGAAGCAGAGAATTTCACAGCTGAAATGGACTTGAGAGGACGTCTTGTCCAACCTAGAACCAACACATCTGACGGGTGGTCACCCCAGCCTCTGCTGGGAGAGCGCCAATGAGGGGGAACCCACTGCCTTCTGAGAAAGCCCATTCCACTATTAGGAGAGCTCCCGTTGTTAGGAAATTTTTCTAGATACTAAGTCTAAATTTGCCTCTCTGCAACTCCTACCCATAATTCCTGGTTCTGTCTTCTCTTTCCTCTGGACAGCCCTACAAAGACTTGAAGACAGCTAGCAGATTCTTCCGTCTTCTACAGACTAGACCTCTTCAGTTCCTTCAACTAATCTTCGTGGTCTGACTCCCCACAGCTTAACATTTCATTCTATTCTGTTTTATACTAATGTTTTTTAGTGCAAGGCCTCATTTCCCAGACTGTGAGTTCCCTAGGCAGGGTCCCTGTCTGCTCCTTCACTGCTTCCCGCCCAGCCACTCCTTCCCACCCTCCTCCTCAGACTTCAGACTCTGAGCTCCCAGGTCCAAAAACCTGGATCTCCTCCTTTTTCTGCCTTCCTCACATCAAAGCCAAGCTCAGACACACAGGAAAAACTTGGGACACAGGTACATCATTATCTCCTCACATTCATATAGTACTCTAATGTTTCCAAAGCGCTTGACACATGTTACCTCATTTGATTCTTACACCAACCTTAGGAATTAGGTGCTTTTACAATCCCCATTTCATAGATGAGAAAACATATTCAGAGAAATGAAATAACTTGTCTAGGTTCACACAGTAAGAATCTGAGATGGAGTTTGAACCCAGGTTTTCCTGAATGCAAGTGAAGGATTCCATCCACTAGGTCATGCTGGCTACCATAAATGAATGAGGAACCTTGAGAGTTACTTTGTTGACAGTAGTGGTGGTAGTGACATATCCTTCCATGACAAATTTAATTCCCTTCTGTGGTTTAAGAAAGTTCATTTGAATAATAAATAGTAAATAGTAATGAATCTCTTTCCACTCTAAAGCATTTTCTCACCCATTACTTCATCTAGTCCTCACAACAGAAATATGATTGTCACCCTATGTAGGCAAGGAAACAGGTTCAGAAAAAGAGATGACCTGCCCACCATCACACAGCTGGCAGGTGCTAACACTGAGCTCAAACCAGGCTCTCCTGTCCTCTTCCCACTACTTCAAGATGCTTCCCATTTCACAAAATCACGCCCATTGGACAAATGAAGAACCTGAGTCTCATGGAAGTTAAGAGGGATTAGGGTTATGGAGTGTCAGAGCTGAACAGGGCTTTAAAAAGCATCCAGGCTGTGAAGACTGTGGAGACAAGAACAGAGGGGAGCAGACCCAGGAAGTGAGGTGTTATGTTGTTACTACCAGGTCCTGAAGCAGCAAAGGTGTTACCCCTCCACACATGGGCTCTGGCCACACTTGTTCCCTCTCTGTTCACCCTTTCCTTTGGAGCACAGGGCCACATGTCTACTTTTCCCATTAATGCTGCTTGTATTTTAAGGAAGTGCACCCCAGGTTTATGGAACAAAATGTTTTCTTGCCAAAATCCAGGTGTCTTGACTTCCAGGCCTAGTGTTCTTCCTCTCATACTCTGATGTCCTGCCTCCATTGGTCACTGGGTGACCTTGGTCAATTCAAGTCAATTCAACAAAGAGTTCTTTGGTGCCTACTATGTATGGGACCCTGAGCTCTACATTGGACATACAAAGATGAAAAAAGGACACCAGGCCTTGCTTTCAGGGAAGTGATATTTTGGAAGTGAAGACCCCAGGAAGGGCAGTGCACAAATAACTATGAGACAAAGGAAAGGTCTTTCCAGGCAAAATGCTATGAGAGACTAGAAGAGGGCATGGCCACTTTCACCTGGGGATCAGGGAAATCTTCATGGAGGAGGTGGCAGCTGAGCTGGTATTGAAGGAAGGGGATGAGGCAGAGATACAGGGGGCTAGGAGAATCTATTCTAGGTATGCAGTACAGTTATATAAAAGCATAACTGCAGAAGAAGGCAGTATGATACAGTAGGAAAGACATGGGATTTGAAGTCAGAGGACCTGGGTTCAAATCCTGGTCGTGCTACTTCCTGCCTGTGTGACCTTGGGCAAGGCATTTAATATGCCTATGACTCTGTTTCATTTAGGTGGTGCAGTGGAAAGAGTGTGGGGCCAGGAGTTGGGAAGACTCATCTTCGTGAGTTCAAATGTGTCTTCAGACATTTACTAGCTGTGCAACTCTGGGCAAGTCACTTAACCCCATTTGCCTCAGTTTCCTCATCTGTAAAATGAGCTGGAGAAGGAAATGGCAAACTACTCCAGTATCATTGTCCACAAAACCCCAGATAAGGTCGCCAAGAGTCTGACACGACTGAAAACAACTCAACAACAACTGTTTTGTTATCTATAAAATGAAGGAGTCAGACACTGTGCTCTCTGAGTTCCCTTCTAGCTCCAGATCTGTGCTTTTATGACAAATTTCTGAGCCCATGAGGATAAGACCAGGGGAGAACAGGTAGTCCAGAATGTCTGGAACAGAAGGTACATGGAGAGTAGTAGTGTGAGATAAGGGTGAAAAGTGGCTGGTAGATTAGAGCCTGCCTGTGGAAGTCCTTGACTTCTAGGCATGAAGCTTTGGGTAAACCCATCCCCCAATCTGAGCATCAGTTTCTTCTTCTGTCAAAAGGGGTTAATAATCCCTGCTCTGTCTCCCTCCCAAAGCTACTGTGAGGACCAAATGAGATAGCCCATGTAAAGAGTTTTGGAAATAGTAAAGCCCTATGGATATGTTAAGTAAAGCCAAACCTCTCCCAAAAATAATTCTCAGCTGCTCAGAAGTCCCCCCAGTCCCCTCTAGCCCAGCCCCTGAAGAGCTTCTGTTTCCCTTTCTCACTCCACCCCCACCCCCAGTCTTTCAGCTCCAATTCTTCCCTGACAAGCCCTCCCAGGGTCCACAGGATTTGCCTGAGAGATTCTCCAAGGCAAAGGAGGGCAGGGGGCAGTGGACAATGGGGAGAATCTCCCCTAGACTGGGGCCTCCCTGATGAGCCTGGGGCCCAAGAGGAGGGAAAGGGGAGGTCATACAATCACAAATGCATGGGAAAATAAGGCAGTTCTAGGAAGAAACAGAGACATCCTCACTGGCCTTCCCCTACCCCCCTCACCAAATCAGCTCCCTCCAGGGTGGCAGGGGGAAGAAAGGGAGGCAGGGAAGTTGGCACAGGAAGAAACCAAATGAGTTCCTGGGTCAGGATCTCTTGGCTAGGCTTCTATACTCCTTAAACACAACTCATCCAGGGACAAAACCACAAATACCCTTGGCTGGGTCCTGAGTCTGATACTCAGAGCCCAGTCCTGAGCCATGGGTCCAGCCCAGAAAACCCACATCCTAGAGACTAACTCAGGCCCCAAGTCCAGAATCTAGCCTCACCCCGAAGAGGTTTCTTTCAAGAAAAGGGCCACAACAGATTTGAGAAGAGAGGGATCACTTTCACTTGTGGTATCAGAAAAGGCTTCATGGAGGAGGTGGCAGCTGAGCTAGGCCTTGACGGAAGAGAAGAATTTCAACAGCAAGACCATATATAGAGATGAGACTGGGAGAATCCTTTCCAGGTATGGGCATTGACATAGCAAAGGTGTGGAGGCAGAAGGTGGCAGCATGTTATGGCCCATGTCCTTTGCAGAGCTCACAGACCACAGTCTGCATCCTGGATTTGGGATTTGAACCAGGTCCTTCCAAGTGCAAGTCCAGGATCCAGAGCCCAGAGCCCAGCCCAGTCCAGCCAAACGAACCCAAAGCATCACAGTGTCATGGGATTTAGAGCAGGGAGGGACCTTAGAGATCATCTAGTCTAGGGTTTCTTAACCTTTTCTTGGTGACCTATACTCCTTTTTTGCTGTCTGGGAAAATCTCTAGACTTCTTCTCAGAATTATGTTTTTATTTTATTTTATTTAGGAGGGGGCAATCGGGGTTAAGTGACTTGCCGAGGGTTACATAGCTAGTAAGTGTCTGAGGCTGGATTTGAACCCAGGTCCTCTTGATGCCACTTAGCTACCCCAGAATCATGGTTTGAAATGCATCCAATAAAATATATATAGGAAGACAAAAGAAACCAATTATATTGAAATATAGTTATCAACATACAAAAAGTTCAAGGACCCAGGGTAAGAATGCTAGCTCCTAGCTGGAGAGACTCATTTTGGAGAAGAAGATCCTAAGAATAAGAGAGAATGCCTTGACTAACAGAGCTGGGATTTCATCTGGAATCCTCAGACTCCAAACCTAGTTCTCTTTCCACAAGACTATTCCCACAGGCCCAGGAACCAGTGAGGCCAAGGCTCAGTGGCAAGGACGCCAGCAAAATTTGGAGGCAAGTGACTTCCAGCCCCTTGCTCTCATGGCTGCCCAGGTCTGGGCAAAGGCAGACAAGGGAGGAGGGGGTGGAGAGAAGAAAGAAGACATGGGACCCAGAGGGCAAGGAGCAGACAGAAAGAAGAGGCCCACAGTGTGGTCTGCTGACCCTGCCTAGGCTCCAGTCCACTTGGGTCCCAGGCCAAACTTCTCCCATAGATACTTTGCCCCCTCCTTCTGGCCCCCCAAACACTGCCTCCTCTAAGACACCCCTGCTTCCCATTCTAACCCCTTGCTACCTTCTCCAGCTGAAAGACAGCACCTACCTCTCCCCTTAAGATCATGGTGAGAAGAGAGGAGAGTCTGGGCTAGAGGCAAGGAAGAAAGGAACCCTAAGGGCTGAGGATTCTTACTCAGAAAACTTAGGTACTAGCATCCTTGGGGCCTCCAGGGGACCAAGCCAGTCAAACTTTGTCCCTTGGCTTTGACTAAAGCAGAGAGGTAAGGGGATATGACAGGCTAAGTTGGGACTCAATGATAAAGCCTGAGCAGTGTACCTCTTTAAAGAACAACACCTATTTTGGGTAGATCGGTGCAGGGACTCCAATTGAATGAACAGATACTAATTCTTTGAGGGTAGAGGAGAAAGTTTTGCAAATAGATAAGCCTTCCGAATAAATAAGACCGATTCGATAACACAGAAGAAACAGTGACTAGATCATATGCCCTTATTAATAGATAGTATTCCTTTACAAATCAGTAAGAATTGCTTGTAATTAGCACCTGTATACTGGATACCTGCAAACACAAGAACCAAATGCAGTTCAAATCAATGATGTTTGCACTCAGTGCCTTCTCCCTTTCATTCCCCCCTACCCTGTGCCCCTGCCTCCCCAACCTCCCTCAACACTCACCACTTGTGGTTTATTCTGACTCTGCCTCCTATCAGTGGGAATTGGGTCTTCCAGGGGCCGGGCCACCTCCAGTGGTTTGGCTTCAGTGGAGGTTGGTGTGGCAGGAGTAGACTGGGATACCTCTGTGGGCCCGGGAGCAGGCGACTCACTGGAACGGAGGGTCAGCATGTACTGCTTGGTAACATCCTCCAGGGAGGGCACCTGGAGGGCTGGATAGACTTTATTTGTGGATCCTGAGGTCTCAGTGCCTGTGGCTACTGGCTCAGGGGCCTCAATGGGGATGAAGGCAGCTGGTTCACTGGCATGTCGAACATGACGGGAGCCAGGCTGGGTCCTTCCCAGTGTAGCCGTGTCCTCCTCTTTTCGGAACTCCTGGTGACTGCTCCGGGCTGGCCTTTTCTTGGAGCTCCGGCGGGCAAGTCGTGGGGATAGCACATCAGCTAGCTTAGGGTCAAGGTGGAAATCCAGGGGAGCAGTGGCTGGCAAGGCCTTGGGCAGAACTCTCTCAGACTGAGCCCTGGCCTTTCCCGGTTCACTTGAGTGATGTTCCAGTAGGATGGGCTCGCTGTTGGCTGGGGGAAGAGCTGCCTCCAGGATAGGCTCTCCACCAGGGCCCTTGAACCCAGGGCTGGCCTCCTCCCCACGTCGGCTAGGGTCACTCAATGACTTCTTCTTGGCTGCTCTGACGTGGACTCGTTCATCCACTGCCTGGCCCAGGGCACCTGGCTGGTGGACCACACTCTGGATCACTGCCTGAAAGTCCTTCCCACCATCACTGCCAATGGAGGAGTCACTGGCCCCACCAGCCCCACAATCTGCCAAGGCCACAGCTGATGTGGTGGGAAGCCCAGCCTTTGGGCCCAAGGAGCCCAGCAAGTTGCTGTCTACAGAGAAGCCTGAAGACTCCTCAAATGGGACAGGCCGACGGTGGTGAGGCATCGGGTCACTCAGGGAACGGTAGGCCTCGCCAGCGTCTCCATTGCTGAGGTCTGTTCCACCAGGGCCTAAGGGGGGGCCCTTCCGGCGCCGACGAAGGGCACCTGGGGTACCTGGAGCATCCAAGGGCCCAGTGGTGGGGGCCCGGCCTCCCTCTGCTGGAGGACCACTGGGATTTATCCGAGATGAGGAGAGGGGGAACTCACCAGACTTCCACTCTGATAGAGGCCCCAGGCCCCTGTAGGCAATACTAGCTGGTTCAGGTTCTGTCACAATGCCCTCATCGGTCAGACTGGATTCATGGCCTGACAGTTCCTCCAAAGATCTCCGGCAGGGAGAGCTTGTGGGCAGGTGCAGGGCAGGCGGGGATCCTCCATCATCCCGCTGGGCCCCCATCTGGCTAATCTTCTCAAATACTTGCCTAGCTTCCTGCACATATTGATCCTGTACAACCTCAGGGAGTCCATCTTCCTCTTCCTCTTCCTCAGCCCTCCGTCTTGCAAGGAGCAGTTCGGAGGAGCTGGGCTTCAGTGCCCCTGTCCGGGAGAGTCTTCGAGGGGAGGGTGTTTCGGAGCAGGAGAATGATTTTGCCCGGCGCAGTGTGGCTGTGAGATCTTTGAGGGTTGGGCGAGTGCCCAGGGCCTGCCTGGCCGGGGCAAGCAGAGGCCCCTGACGCCCAGGCAGCTCACTGTCCTCGGAGGCGTCGCTGCAGCTCTGCGGTGCTCCCTCATGGTCCCCAGGTCGTCGGCCACTCCGACGGACCTTCAGCACAGAGAGGTCAGAACGCAGGAAACTAAGCAGGGTCAGTGTCTCACTGGCAATGTCGGGGTTTGACAGGGACTTCCTCTGCCGGCTTTTCTCCAGCTCCCCAGCCTCAGGGGGGCTGTCCCTCGGCCCTTTACCGGTGCACACCAGAGGCTTTGGGCGGGCATGGGCCTGAGGCCGGAGAAAACCATCCCCTGTACCAAAGCTAGGTGATCGATACAGGCCCCAGCTTCCTCGTCCAGTCCAAAGATCCTCCTCCTTCAGCTTCTCTGGGCTTGAGTGACGGCCAAGGCTGGCCACGTAGGGTGGGAAGCTCACCTTGGCCACCCGGGAGACCACGGGGAAGGTGCTCCCAAAACTCTCTGGCAGGCCCCTGGTGAGCTGCCTAAGGCCTTCCTGTGACCCTCGGGAAGTCTGGAGGCTCTCTGATTCACATCCTGGCCTCTGGGGGTCCAGGCCCTTACCTTCAGGGGTCCGCTCAGAGGAGTCCATCCTGCCTGGTTTTAACCCATCATTGTCCAGATCCCACCCCCCTGCAGAGGCCTCTTTCCTGTAGGAGGAAGCCTGGAGGATACCTTCTTCCTTGAACCCGTCTCCTTCACCGCCAGAACCTCCCGAGGCCTGGGCCCCTGGGCTGGGGGCCGCAGAGATCCCGAGGCCTCCGGCCTGCTCTTCCTCCTCGCTGGAGCTCTCTCCTCTGCTCAGGCTTCGGCTGACAGGATAGAAGGCAGTGGCAGGAGAGGAGGAGGAGGAGCAGACAGAGGCCTGGGGGCCGGCGTGTGGTTGGCAGTAACTATGCCAAGAATGTGAACTATCCGCCTGCTGCTGCCTCCTCCCCTCGGCCTGGGCCCGGGGCAGGGGGGACCGAAGGCCAGAGAGGGGGAAGCAGGTCCTGGGGGGAGGTGGAGGCGGCTGCTGGCGGCCAGGGGGCTCCTCTGGGCTCTGAGCCCCTTCGTCTCGGGTGGGGGAAGCAGAGGCCGGGCTGGACGACCCCCACAGGCCATCTGGGCTTGGCCGTCTGAAGCTCTGGCCTCCGAAGAGCTTGCGCATCTCCGTGACGCTGGGCCAGTGGCCCACGGGCTCCGACCCGGGCCCGCCCCCACCGGCTCCGGCTCCAGCTCCTTCTTCGGCCGTGAACTGTCCCCTGCGGAACTCCGACGGCGCCCCCTCCCGGCCCCGCATCCAGTGGGCCTCTTCCTCGCTAGGGGAGCCCGTCCCGGGGACCTGGCTCTGGCTCCGACTCCTGCTCCGCGACCCTCGGCCAGCGCTGTCGAAGCGCTGGGACAACTGGCGGACGGATGGCGAGAGGCTGCGCAGGGGCCGCGGGGAGGACGTCGCCGCGGCCCCAGTGCTCCCCGAAGCCAGCTTAGATACGCGTCGGGAAGCCGCCAGGGTGGCGGTGCCGGGAGCCCGCCGCCGCAGCCCCGGGGACGAGGAGGTCGTGTCCTCCGCACAGTCCGCCCTGTCGGAGCCCGGACCGCCGCTCCAGCGCTCCAGCCGTTTGAACGAGATGCTCCGGTAGAGCGGAGGCGGGGGCGGCCCGTCGGTCATGGCTCTGCCCTGGAGGGCACCGGGGGAGACGGGGCTGGGGGCGAGGGTTGGGACTTCTTGGTCCTTCCGAAGGGAGGTGATGGTGGTCCTCTGGAGGGGGGGGAGGCGGAGATAGACTCCTCAGCTAGGCATGGCAGCCCTCTTCCCCCCTCCGCAGGAGGCCACCCCCCGTCTGATTCCCAATCACAGCCCGAGTCCCCGCAGAAGCGGGTCCATGTACTACTCTGCGAAGGGAGGAAGGCTCCGGAGCTGAAGGTGGGGGTGGGAAGGATGAGAACTTGGATGGGGAGGGTTGAATGAGAGCGGGAGCGGGGGGAGTATGGATGAAAACTGAGGGGATGGATGAGAGTTGAAGAGGATGGAGAAGAGCTGGGGGTGGAAGAGATATGGAGGATGGATAAGGGGGGGATGAATGGGGAGGATTGGATGAAAACTGGGGAGAATGGATTAAAGGGGGGACAGAGCTGAGGAGAGACGGATGGGATGAGGGGAGAAGGAAGGGAGGGAGGGGAACTGAGAAGGAGGGAGAAAGGGCGCAGGGGAGAGAGGAGGGAGGAACTTGGGAGAGAGGGAAGGAGAGACGAGAGCAGGGAGGAGGGACAAGGGGGGACGCGGGGAGCTCCCGCGGCCCAAGCCTCTCTCCTCTGGCCCAAGCCTCTCCTGTGAGCGAGCGGGCGAGCGAGATAACGAGCAACTAACTTTTCCCCGGCTCAAGTTTTCGTGTCCGCTCGCAGCCGGGAAGGCGGCGGTACTGGAAGCTCCATAGTCCCGGCCGGCCCCGGCGCGCCTCAGCCCCAGCCGCAGGTCCGGCCCCTGCCCTGGTCCGCAGTCTCAGCCTCAGCCTCAGTCTCCACCTTTGCCCGGCCCGGGGACATCGCGGCCCGGGGGCGAGGGCAGGAGCCCCGGGCCGCCCCCGCCCCCCGACAGAGATCCGCCTTGGGGTCCTGCGGGAAGGGAGCTCCTGGGGAGAAACCTTTTCCTCTGGCTTCCCCCCTTCTCACGCCGTTTCCCCCCGCTTGCTTGGTCCCTCCTCCTCCTTCTCTCCCTCTCTCTTTTGTTGCCTGCAAATAAACTTTGCCGGGAGGAGGGAGGGAGGGAGGGAGGGAGGGAAAGGGGGAGGCAGAGAGAGAGAGGGAATGGACTGGGGAGGAGGCGGGGTCTGGGTGAGGAGGGGCGGCTCTGCTCTGGATCCTCGGGCTGGGCTGGGACCCCCAGTGACTGAATGCACTGGACTTAGAGAGCACACGGGGAGGCGGAGGAGGGGCGGTCCCAGGCCTGGAGGCTGGAGAGCTGGGGGTGGGGGAGTAGGGCTGACCTAGCTTCTCCGGCCCCGCCCCCACTCCTCCCTGGTGCCCAGGCGGGGGGGGGCGGGGTTAGGTGGCACCGTAGCCCTGCCCCTCCCCTCTTCTTTCCTTTTCTCTCTGGCTGGGACTCCAGGCTGGACTGAGAGATGCAAAGAGCAGAAGGAGCCAAAGAGGGGCGCGCCTTCCTAACCTCCTAACTTCCCTCTTTCTTCTCCTTGCCTTCCTTCCTTCTCTTTTACTCTCTTCTCTTTCTCCCTTTCCCTCTCCCTTTTCTCCTGCCTCCTCCCAATCTTTCCTTTTTTTCTTTTCTTCTTCTCTCCTTCTCTTTTCTCCCCTCTCTCTCTCCTCCTCTCTTCTCCCCCCATTCTTCCCCTTTCTCATCCTCTTCTACCTTTTCCTCCTCCTCCCCGCGCCCCCTGCTTCTTGACTGTGGGCAGTGCTCTTCCTGATCTGAAAAACGAGGTTAGAACTAGGTAAACTTGCAAGTCCCTTCCAGCTTAGAAAGTCTTCCCTTCCCCTTCCTCCCATCGCCCCTTCTTTTCATCCTCCCTCCTTCCTCTTCGCGTCTCCTCCCGCAGCTCCTGGGGCTACGCTGCCCTCTGCTGACTGAATCCATAAGTGTCACTGTGTTTGGGGAGTCTGCAGGGATTCTGGCCAGTCATTCCTTCTTTTTAGGATCATAGGGTTAGAGCTGAAAGAGATCTCAAAGGCAATCAAATGTAACCCTCTAATTTTACAGATGAGGAAACTGAGGCCCAGAGAGGTTAAGTGACTTGCTCGGGGTCACGTCTAGAAAACATCTAAGGTGCAATTTCAACCTAGGTTTTACTCACTCCAAAGCCCAATCAATATTCTATTCAGTAATCCAATACCCCCTGGGCTTAAGTGAATGAATGATAGTGGAGCCTGGGAGTTCTGACACCTGGAATCCCAGAATTGTATTGCCACTGACTTGCTATATCACCTTGAGCTAGTCCCTTTTCTCCTTGAGCCTCAGTTTACCACAATGGTAAAAAGAGGAGATTGGCTATTCCATGCCATTGAGTCCAAACCATTAGGCAACAGAGACTAGCCTTTCTGGGTAAAAAAAAATGCAGAGCAAAAGTCTAAGTTTAATGTCCTTAGTTAAGGAGGGCTTCTTGCAGGAGGCAAAAAAAAAATCAAGTGAGGAACAGGGAGACATTCATAAGTTCCCTCTGAAGACCTGGGTTTGAATCTCAGCTCCATTGCTTATGAACAATATGCTCTTGAGTATGTTCCTATCTCAGAGTCAGTCCCCCCCCCCATAAAGCCAATATGGATACACCAAATGACCTGTTAGGTTGCTTGCTGTAGTGCAAAGATGGATGACAGGCTTGAACCCTGATTGCATTATTTATTTCCCATGCAAATTTGGAAAAATTGCTTAACCTGTCAGGGCCTCAGTTTCCTCATCTGCAAAATGTACAGATTGGAGTAGAGGACTTCTGAGGTCCCTTTCAACTTGAAATCTATAATCCTGTGATTTTATCAGTTCTAACTCATTCGATCCTCCCATCTAAATCCTCCTAGTTCCTGCAAAGCCCAGCTCAAGCCACTTCTTCCAGGAAGCCTTCCCAGACTACTCAATCCATCTTATCACATACCCCAATATGTATACCACATATACATGAGTGTATTCAAAATAAATGCAAGGTGATATGCTATCACCAAAATGACATCACTATGTTGGAGTCCAGGCACAGTGTGTCGAACTGTGGCTGATCAGACCAATATGAGCTCTGAAGGTTCTACCTCAGGTTGGGCAATAATAGTTCATATGAACATTTTGAGGGGACATGTCTCTGAACTTGTGCATCTCATATTCCTTTTGAGTTATTGCGATTCTGATTTGCTCATAAAGCACAGCATCTTCTTTGATGCAGGTACACCATGCTGGGCGGTCCTGTGCCAGAGTCTCCCGGGTCTCACAATCGATTCCAAAGTTCTTCAGAGAGACCTTGAGAGTGTCCTTATATTGCTTTTTCTGACCCCTATGTGAGCACTTGCCTTCTGTGAGTTCTCTGTAAAATAGTCTTTTAGGTAAATGTATGTTTGGCATTCAAATAATGTGGCCAGCCCGTCAGAAGTTATATTTTCTGCAGTAGAATTTGAGTGCTTGGCAGTTTAGCTAGAGAAAAGACCACAGTGTCTGGTACCTTATCTTGCCAGGTGAGCTTCAGAATCTAAGATAATTCAAATGGAAGTGATTCAGTGTTCTGGCATGGCAATGGTAGACAGTCCAGGTTTCACAGGCATCCAACAGTGAGGTCAGCACAACAGCTCTGTAGACCTTCAGACTGGTAAGCAGTCTGATACCTCTTCTCTCCTACACTTTCCTTCAGAGCCTCCCAAACACTGATCTAGTTCTGGCAGTGCATGGGTCAACCCCATCATCTATGTGTACAGCCCTGGAAAGTATACTGCTAAGGTAAGTGAACTTATCCACAGCATTCAAAATTTCTCCATTTGCTATAACCAATAGTTCCACATATAGATGGTTGGTACTGGCTGGTGGAGAATCTATTTTCTTGGTGTTAAAATTAGCACAAGCAGCAGAGTATATCCATACTCTGTTACATCTCAAGCCTCAGAGACTGCATTGAGTGCCTAACATCTGTGGTCAAAAAATCATGCACTTGGGGCAGGTAGGTGGCCCAGTAAATAGAGCACCAGCCCTGGATTCAGGAGGACCTGAGTTCAAATCTGACCTCAGACACATGACACTTACTAGCTGTGTGACCCTGGGCAAGTCACGTAACTCCATTGCCTAGCAAATAAAAAAAATCATGCACCAACTCTCCCTCTACTGTAGTCTTGGCATGTAGCCGTTTCAAGTTAAATAATTTACCATCAATCAGTGCAGTAGCTGACTTTGATGCCATTTTTTTGTCCTTGTTGAAGGCATCTGACAACACTGCTGAAAACACCATGCTAAAAAGCATAGAAGCAGGCACATGGCCCTGCTTTACTCCACTGGTGACTGGGAAAGAACAAGAGCATTGTCCATCATCTAGAACCCGGGCAAGCATGCTATCATGAAATTGATGTGCAATACTGATGAACTTCTCTGGGCAACCAAATTTTGCCATGATCTTCCACAAGCCCTCACAACTATCAGAGGCCTTGGAAAGATTGACAAATATTGTGTGTAGACCTCTGTTCTGCTCCTGGCATTTCTCCTGGAGTTGTTGGACAGCAAACACTATATTGACTGTCCTCAGCCCTTTCTGAAACCACACTGGCTCTCAGGTAGATGACCCTCTTCCAGGTGAAGGATCAACCTATTAAAGAGGACTCTGGCAAGAATCCTGCCAGCAGTGAATAAGAAAAAGGACAATTACTCCCCCCCCCCATTGTCACAGGGCAACCTATTTACTTTTCCTTCATAGAGATGGACAGTGGAGGCATCTTTGAACTCCTAGGGGATAACCTGCTCTTGCCATATAACCCAGAAAATTTCAGGCAGCTTTTGTATGAGCAGTGGACACCTTGCCTTGTAAGCCTCAGCTGGAACAGAATCAATGCCAGGCACTTTGCCGCACAAGAGGAGCTTAATGGCATTTAAAACTTCTTCTTCAGTTGGGAGCAGGGCTGAAGAGGGATTGACTTCAACCTGAGGTATAAAGCTAATGGCTTCAGCACTGATTGATGATGGTCTGTTGAGAGCACTATGAAAGTATTCCGCCCATGTCTCCAAAATCATGTCCTTATCACTAGTCAATGTGGCTCCATCAGTGCTGAGTAGTTGAGATGTACCATAGGTCTTTGGCTCATAAATAGCCATCGGGTAACGAGGTAATGCAGGGGAAGGCACTACCTAGCAGCAGGGAGCATCAGAAAGGGCCTCTCACAGGAGGTAGCACTCAGCTGAGCTTTGAAGGCAGCTAGGGATTCTAAGAGGCAGAGGTCAGGAGGAGAGCCCCTGAAAAGGTGCTGAGGTGAGAGATAGAGTGTAGGACAACAAGGCCAGTTTCACTGAGTAGTAAAATGGAGACTAATACATAATAAAGCTGGAAAAATAGAATGAAACTAAATAGTGCAAGGCTTTAAAGACCAAACAAAGGAGTATGTATCTGAGTTATAGAGGAAGCCACTGCGGGGTGACTTGGTCAAACCTGCACTTAAGGAAAAGCACTTTGATGACTGAGCAGAGGATGGATTGGAAAAAGGAGAGACCAGAGTTGAGGAGACCAATTAAAAGGCTATAGTCCAAGTGAGAAGTTATAGGGTGGTTGGTGGCTGGGCCTCACAGGTGCTTATATGCTATCCCCACAGCCATATTGAGCTTTTTTAAGGCTCTGAACATAGTAGACCATAGACCAATGTGTCATTGGTTAATATCTCTTCCTTCCTCTCCCCGTCTTAGACAAGAGATCAGATAGCCCAGCTCTGACTGAATCCTTGGCCTGCTCAGGAAACTGCTATGGCTCCACCTGACCCACCAGTAAAAGCACAGTCTCCTCAACCTGGCAATCAAAGTCTGCTAATCCTCCTTTTCTAGCTTTCAAGACTCCCCCAGACTCATTCTCAGCTCCATTTCTTTGCTTAGGGTGTTTGCCCATTTAGAAGGCTCTTCTCCCCTTCCAAATCCTCCTGGTCCTCAAATCCCATCTCTTCTAAGGAGCCTCTGGGCCCCACATGCTCCTTTTTTTAGCTCCTAACATTTTGTTTTCACCTCTTTATTTCATGCAACACTTATTTATTAAGGGCTCATTGAATTAAACTCATTTTGACAAGCATTTATTAAATTCCCACTGCGTGATAGGCACTGTGCTAGGGATGGGGAGAGAGACAGAGACAGAGACAGAGACAGAGACAGAGACAGAGAGAGACAGAAAAGCAGTCCACACCTGCCCTTAGAGAGCTCACATTCTACAATTTGGACACAAATTAAGTAAATATAAAATGCAAAAACAAATATAGAGTAATTGTGGGGAGGGGGAGACTATTTAGAGGGAATCAGGAACGACCTGCTGTGGGAGGTGCTGAATTTTGAACGAAGTTAGAGATTCAAAGAAGCAGGAGTGAGGAGAGAGTGCATTCCTAGCATCTGGGACAGCCCATGCAAAGGCCTGGAAACAGGAGATGGAATTTCCTGTGTAGGGAACAGCAAGAAGGTCAATTTGGCTTGAAGGGAAAGTGTGTAAAGGAGAGTGCTGTATAATATGTCTGGAAAGCTGGTCAGAGCCAGATGGTGAATGACTTTCAAAGTCAAATAAAATTTTATCCCTCAGGTAGTAGGGAGACACTCATGCTTCTTGAGCAGGGGAGTACATGGTCAGCCTGCACTCTAAGAATATCATTTGGGCATCTGTGTTAAGGATGGATTGGTGAGGAGAGAGATTAGAAATTGGGAGACCCCTGGGCTTGACACTGGGAGAGATAAAGAGTTCAAATAAGATTCTGTCTGCTGTTATACGTGTGTGTACCTGTCTCATCTGCCCTATTAGACCATGAGCTCCTTCTTGTACTTTAAGTCCCCTCTCAAACTCTCAGTTTTTCCAGGAATCCTTCCTTCATCACCCCAGCTCTCATTAAGCTCTTTCTTCCTCTGATCACGTAGCCTTTAGAGTCTGTCCCTTTTCACTGGCCATGTCTTGTAACTATCCTGGTTTCTACTGTGTTTTATGTAAAGGCACAGTGGTGGAATAGAAAACATGCTGGAT
This sequence comes from Phascolarctos cinereus, assembly GCF_003287225.1. Lineage (NCBI taxonomy): Eukaryota > Metazoa > Chordata > Mammalia > Diprotodontia > Phascolarctidae > Phascolarctos > Phascolarctos cinereus. The sequence continues at coordinate 313,762,783 of NW_027556098.1, read as the reverse complement.
TTGGAGCAAGGACTGTATGAATTTGTGGATTTAGCAGATCAAAAATAAGCCTGAGACCCTTTACCCTGAGACAGCAGGCACCCTGCCTCTTTTTTGGACTTGTCCTATTTGAGTGAACCTTCGTCACATGACTTTGGCTTAATGAGGTTGATTCTACACAAAAGCACACAAACATGCAGGACTGAATGAATGAATAGGCATTTATTAGGGACACTCTGCTAGGTGCTGAAAAATGAGAAAATGAAAATGAGAAAGTGCCTGCTCTTAGGATTTTATATTCTAATAGGAGACAATACATGTTGGGGGAGTGATGTTCAAGGAAGGAATTTCATTTGGGTCTGGAGATTGCAGGGATTGCAAGCTGCTAGTGGAGCCAAAGGGCAGCTTATTGTCATACTCTTTCCAGAAGCCATGGTGGTATAATGGGAGGGCCGGTCAATAAGGCTCAGAGGGAGGAGAAGGGCTTCTAAGAGTATGCTTGGATTTTTCCTTCCTGCTGGGTTATAAAGGGCATATTCAATATTCTCCAATATTCTTCCTGATCTTAAGTGAAGGCATATTAGGAGATAGAATTAACCAAGTTATGATCTTGTGACTTTTGAAAGGGTGCAAGAGCCACCAGGTGGTCAAGACCTCACCCTCATGAGGTCACTGGTCCTCTTTGAGAAGGAAGGACAAACAACAGTAACAGCGACGGCCGCATCTGGGGTCCACAGCAGAGGCCGCTATATCTGAAACCAGCAGCAGCTGAGTCTGGTAAAGAACCAGCCCGTCAGTTAAGTGACCTGCTTGACTGAATTGACCCCATAGCTGAGACACTGTACCCTGCGAGGAGCCAGCCCAGCTGTGTAAGGAAGCAACTTATCTAGCATGATCCTCTACCCCAAGGCAAATGGGGTGGTGACTGCTCAAAGAGAAAGGCTTCCTAAAATGTTTTGCTGTATATGCAGGATAGCTTTTTGTCATTGACCTCCTTAGGGTATGTGCCTAGAAGTGGAATCTCTGGGTCAAAGGATAAGAACATTTTTGTCACTTTCTTTTCATGATTTCAAGTTGCTTTCTAGACTGCATGGACCAGTTTACAGCTCCATTATCAATGCGGTAGTGTGCTGGTCTTTCCATAGCCCCTTCACCATTGACTATTCCCATTTTTCATCATCTTGGGCAACTAAGGTGAAACCTTCTGGTTGTTTCAGTGTGCATTTCTCTTAGCGATCTGGAGAATTCTATTATGTGGTTGTCATTAGTTCGCAATTTTTTTTTTTGATATACAAAGTAGTTACAATAAAATTTGTTCATTTGAATTGGAAATTCCTCAAAATATTAATCCAATGGAGCAGCCTTGAAAGGCGGTGGGTCTCTCCTCACAAAAAGTGTTCAAATGGAGATTGGATGACCACTTATCACTGGACCCCCAGACTAGGATTGCTCCATTTCCATCTACTCACTTCTGCCCCTAGAGAATGGGATTAGTGGCTAAAACATTGGGATTAGGAGTGAAGAATAGGTTTGAACCCCCTCACCTCTCCAGACCTCAGTATTCTCATTTATAAAATGAGAGGTTGCATTTGATGACCTTTGAGGTTTCTTCTGCTCTAACCCTAGGATCTTAAATAGAATGATTTCCTGGGGACCAGACTCCCTCCCGCGATCTTCAGATGAAGCAATACTTCTGGATTTAGTCAGCAGAGGGCAGCAGGAGAGGTGGTACTCTCATTCAGTTTGCAGACTAACAAGATGATTTTTGAGCTCCTTCCAATTTATATCTCTCACCTTACACTGGGGGTCCCTTGAAGATAGGGCTATATCTCTCCTCAGGTCCCCAGGAGACCTAGAAAAGGTTGACTGGCTAATAGACACGCCCTCATCTTGTCAGCCCCTTAGATCTACCTTCTCCCAGGGTGTTGCCACTCCCCGATTTGGGTACTTGCCAGATTCCCATCTTCATAGAACACAGAGCTAGAATGTCAGAGGTGGAAGGCATCTTGGAGATCATCTAACTCAACCCTTTCATTTTATAGACAAGGAAACTGAGGCCCAGAGAAAGGAGATGATGTGCCTACAGCTACCAGCTAGTAATTAGTGACAGGCTCTCCCTATAATAACTGCACTGGCACATTAATATAGGGCTTTACAATTCAATCCTTATGACAGCTCTCTGACAAGGGGGTTAGGGTAGGAATTGTCCTCATTTTACAGTAGAGGATCTGATGCCCATAGAAGGTAAATATGCATCATGGTATAATGGATAGAGTGCTGACCTTGGAGACAGGAAGACCTGGGTTTGAATCCTGCCTCAGAAACTTAGTACCTGCATCAAATCACAGCTTTCATGAAACCTCAGTTTCCTCATCTGTAAAATAAGGGGGTTGAGCTCAATGCTTTAAAGTTCCCTTAAGGTTCTAAATCTATAACCCATGACTCACCCAAAATCACACTGTGATTTATTTCCAGGGATGGGATTAAAGCCTAGGTTTCCTAGCTCTCTGAATCAAGGGCAGCTTCCTCTGTGGGAATCCTTGTCTCTCTTCTAGGTCTATGACTCTATGACCCTACTTGGTGGAGAAGATCTTAGGCTTAAGTGGCACCTAGGGTAAGTGGGGTTAACAATGAGGGTGGGGTTCCCAGAATTGGATTTGGAGTATCACCTCCAATAACTGATGCTATTGGTCCTTGGAATCCCCCTTTTCTGCTATGTAGGATTCAGGGCTAAGTCAGCAAGAAGGGCCCTGGGAGAAATGGAGGAGGCCGGTGTGTGGGCTGACAGGATGATGTCAGTCAACTAGCATTTATTAATCACCTATAGTGCCTGGCAGCTAGGTGGTACAGTGGATAGAGCACTGGGTCAGTAGTCAGGCCTGAGTTCAAATCCAGCCTCAGATTGTGTGACTTTTGGCAAGTCACTTAACCTACTTGCCTCAGTTTCCTCATCTGTAAAATGAGCTGGAGAAGGAAATGGCAAATCATTTAGGGGAGGGGAGAGGGGCAGAGCCAAGATAGTGGAGAGAAGCCAGGAAGCTGCCTGAGCATTCCCCAGTTTCCCTCAGAAACAATGTTAAATCAAGCCTCTAAAATAATAATCCATAAAAACATGAAGTGAAACAATTTTCCAGCCCAGGATAACTTAGAAGGACTTTAGGAAAGATCTGTCTCACTTGGGTAAAGGGAAGCATAGCCCAGTGCAGACAGTGTCCAGGCAGGCAAGCCAGTGGGAGGCTCTTAGCCACGGCACAGATCAACAACCAAGGCCCCACTATCTGGGCTCAGCAGGCCAGTGGCACAGCAGGCAAACTGCCAGCCCTGGAACCCAAAGCACGACTGTTGCAACTAGGCCAGGCCACCCTAGCGCAGTGGGCAAGCCACCAACCCCAGAGGCCCTGATGCAGAAAGCCAGTGACTAGACCCCTGGCCCCCACTGCAAGAAGCTTGGGACAGTGCCCCCTGCACCCCAGGAGCAGAGCCCTGACCATAGAAAGCTATGGCAACAGGGAAGATCAAAACACAAACTCAGAGGAGGACTACGATATTGAAATGTCTACATGTGAAGCCTCAAAGGGGAAAAGAATTGGTCTCAAGCCCAAAAAGTCCTCTTGGAAGAGCTCAAAAAGGATTTCAAAAATCAAGTAAAAGAGAGAGATAGAAGAAAAATTGGGAAATGAGAGTTGTGCAAGAGAATTATGAAAAGTCAACAGCTTAGAAAAGGAAGCACAAAAATTGACTGAAGAAAACAATTCCTTAAAGAGTAGAATCGGCCAAATAGGGAAAAAATCCAGTGAAGAGAACAGCTCCTTTAACAGTAGAATTGGCCAAATGGAAAAGGAGGTACAAACGATAACTGAAGAAAAGAATTCCTTAAAAATTAGGATTGGCCAAGGGGAAGCTAATGACTCTATGAGACATAAAACATTAAAACAAAGTCAGAAGAATGACAAAAAGAAAACCCTAAAAGGGTCACAAAGAGTTGAGCCCAAACTGAAAAATGACTAAACAACCGCAACAAAGTGCCAGGCACTGTGCTAAGCGCTGAGGATACAAAAAAAGGAAAAAGGCAGTCTCTACTCTCAGGGAGCTTACAGTTTAATGAGGGAGAAAGCATGCAGACAACTCTGTCCAAACAAGCTGTATACAGATAAACTGGAGGTAATCTATGGAGGGCAAGCCCTAAAATTAAGAGGTGATGGGAAAGGCTTTCTGTAGAAAGTGAGATTTTATCTGAGACGTGAAAGAAGCCAGGGAAGCCAGGAGGTTGTGATGATGAGGGAGAGTGTTTCAGGCCAATGAAAATGCCTGTGTCACTGCATCTCAGAGTACGTGGCAGGTATGAGGTGTAGGAAAACCATAGAACTGGGGAGGGGGGCGGCAGGCTGTGAAGGGCTTTGACTACCTGACAGAGGATTTTATATGTCATGCTGAAGATGATAGGGTTCTATTGGAGTTCACTGAGTTCAGGGAGAGGGTGACATAGTCAGACCTGTATTTTAGGAAGGTTAATTTGAAAACTGAGTGGAGGATGGATGGATTGGAGTGGAGAGAGATGTGGTAGGGAGAGCAACCAACAGGGCATTAGAATTGTCCAGGTATGAAGTGATGAGTGCACACCAAAGTGATGGCAATGTCAGAGGAGAAAAGGTAGTGTGTATATGTAAGAAGTGTTATAAAGGTAAAATCGGCAGTGCTGGGCAACAGATTGTATTTGGGGTGGGGGTAAGAGAGTGAGATGTCAGGAATGACACTAAGATTGCAAGCCTGGAAGGGTGGGGGTACCTTTAATTGTACTAAGGAAGTTGGGAAGAAAAGAGGGTTTTGGGGAAAAGAACGAATTCCACTTACTTCTCTGACCATTCTTTGTCACGTTCACCGGCTCCTTATTCTCTTCTTGAGTCTGACTGTCCCCCCAAATCTGCTCCTCTTCTTGACCTCTTTGTTGCTGGAATTACCCTTCTCCCAGCCGTCTAAGACTAAAAACTTCCATTAGATTCGACAAAGCCTGAACATGCTCCACTTAC